>NC_073691.1:8974294-9032072 GCF_029784155.1 Uranotaenia lowii
TATCCCAATTAAGCTCAGAATCACGAAAAAACGCTTCTAAAGGCCAGAAATCGCATTTTAAAGTTGTGATCCCAAATTAAGCTCAGAATCCAAAAATCGGCTTCTAAAGGCCAGAAATCGCATTTTAAAGTTGTGATCCCAAATTAAGCTCAGAATCACGAAAAAACGCTTCTAAAGGCCAGAAATCGCATTTAAAGTTGTGATCCCAAATTAAGCTCAGAATCCCGAAAAATCGCTTCTAAAGGCCAGAAATCGCATTTTAAAGTTGTGATCCCAAATTAAGCTCAGAATCACGAAAAAACGCTTCTAAAGGCCAGAAATCGCATTTTAAAGTTGTGATCCCAAATTAAGCTCAGAATCCCGAAAAACGGCTTCTAAAGGCCAGAAATCGCATTTTAAAGTTGTGATCCCAAATTAAGCTCAGAATCCCGAAAAACGGCTTCTAAAGGCCAGAAATCGCATTTTAAAGTTGTGATCCCAAATTAAGCTCAGAATCACGAAAAAACGCTTCTAAAGGCCAGAAATCGCATTTTAAAGTTGTGATCCCAAATTAAGCTCAGAATCCCGAAAAACGGCTTCTAAAGGCCAGAAATCGCATTTTAAAGTTGTGATCCCAAATTAAGCTCAGAATCCCGAAAAAACGGCTTCTAAAGGCCAGAAATCGCATTTTAAAGTTGTGATCCCAAATTAAGCTCAGAATCACGAAAAAACGCTTCTAAAGGCCAGAAATCGCATTTTAAAGTTGTGATCCCAAATTAAGCTCAGAATCCCGAAAAACGGCTTCTAAAGGCCAGAAATCGCATTTTAAAGTTGTGATCCCAAATTAAGCTCAGAATCACGAAAAACGCTTCTAAAGGCCAGAAATCGCATTTTAAAGAAGTGATCCCAAATTAAGCTCAGAATCCCAAAAATCGGCTTCTAAAGGCCAGAAATCGCATTTTAAAGTTGTGATCCCAAATTAAGCTCAGAATCACGAAAAAACGCTTCTAAAGGCCAGAAATCGCATTTTAAAGTTGTGATCCCAAATTAAGCTCAGAATCCCGAAAAACGGCTTCTAAAGGCCAGAAATCGCATTTTAAAGTTGTGATCCCAAATTAAGCTCAGAATCACGAAAAAACGCTTCTAAAGGCCAGAAATCGCATTTTAAAGTTGTGATCCCAAATTAGGCTCAGAATCCCAAAAAATCGGCTTCTAAAGGCCAGAAATCGCATTTTAAAGTTGTGATCCCAAATTAAGCTCAGAATCACGAAAAAACGCTTCTAAAGGCCAGAAATCGCATTTTAAAGTTGTGATCCCAAATTAAGCTCAGAATGGCCAAAAAACGCTTCTAAAGGCCAGAAATCGCATTTTAAAGTTGTGATCCCAAATTAAGCTCAGAATGGCCAAAAAACGCTTCTAAAGGCCAGAAATCGCATTTTAAAGTTGTGATCGCAAATTAAGCTCAGAATCACGAAAAAACGCTTCTAAAGGCCAGAAATCGCATTTTAAAGTTGTGATCCCAAATTAAGCTCAGAATCACGAAAAAACGCTTCTAAAGGCCAGAAATCGCATTTTAAAGTTGTGATCCCAAATTAAGCTCAGAATCCCAAAAATCGGCTTCTAAAGGCCAGAAATCGCATTTTAAAGTTGTGATCCCAAATTAAGCTCAGAATCCCGAAAAACGGCTTCTAAAGGCCAGAAATCGCATTTTAAAGTTGTGATCCCAAATTAAGCTCAGAATCACGAAAAAACGCTTCTAAAGGCCAGAAATCGCATTTTAAAGAAGTGATCCCAAATTAAGCTCAGAATCACGAAAAAACGCTTCTAAAGGCCAGAAATCGCATTTTAAAGAAGTGATCCCAAATTAAGCTCAGACTCACGAAAAAACGCTTCTAAAGGCCAGAAATCGCATTTTAAAGAAGTGATCCCAAATTAAGCTCAGAATCACGAAAAAACGCTTCTAAAGGCCAGAAATCGCATTTTAAAGTTGTGATCCCAAATTAAGCTCAGAATCCCGAAAAACGGCTTCTAAAGGCCAGAAATCGCATTTTAAAGTTGTGATCCCAAATTAAGCTCAGAATCACGAAAAAACGCTTCTAAAGGCCAGAAATCGCATTTTAAAGAAGTGATCCCAAATTAAGCTCAGAATCACGAAAAAACGCTTCTAAAGGCCAGAAATCGCATTTTAAAGTTGTGGTCCCAAATTAAGCTCAGAATCACGAAAAAACGCTTCTAAAGGCCAGAAATCGCATTTTAAAGTTGTGATCCCAAATTAAGCTCAGAATCCCAAAAATCGGCTTCTAAAGGCCAGAAATCGCATTTTAAAGTTGTGATCCCAAATTAAGCTCAGAATCACGAAAAAACGCTTCTAAAGGCCAGAAATCGCATTTTAAAGTTGTGATCCCAAATTAAGCTCAGAATCCCGAAAAACGGCTTCTAAAGGCCAGAAATCGCATTTTAAAGTTGTGATCCCAAATTAAGCTCAGAATCACGAAAAAACGCTTCTAAAGGCCAGAAATCGCATTTTAAAGTTGTGATCCCAAATTAAGCTCAGAATCCCAAAAATCGGCTTCTAAAGGCCAGAAATCGCATTTTAAAGTTGTGATCCCAAATTAAGCTCAGAATCCCGAAAAACGGCTTCTAAAGGCCAGAAATCGCATTTTAAAGTTGTGATCCCAAATTAAGCTCAGAATCACGAAAAAACGCTTCTAAAGGCCAGAAATCGCATTTTAAAGAAGTGATCCCAAATTAAGCTCAGAATCACGAAAAAACGCTTCTAAAGGCCAGAAATCGCATTTTAAAGTTGTGGTCCCAAATTAAGCTCAGAATCACGAAAAAACGCTTCTAAAGGCCAGAAATCGCATTTTAAAGTTGTGATCCCAAATTAAGCTCAGAATCCCAAAAATCGGCTTCTAAAGGCCAGAAATCGCATTTTAAAGTTGTGATCCCAAATTAAGCTCAGAATCCCGAAAAACGGCTTCTAAAGGCCAGAAATCGCATTTTAAAGTTGTGATCCCAAATTAAGCTCAGAATCACGAAAAAACGCTTCTAAAGGCCAGAAATCGCATTTTAAAGAAGTGATCCCAAATTAAGCTCAGAATCACGAAAAAACGCTTCTAAAGGCCAGAAATCGCATTTTAAAGTTGTGGTCCCAAATTAAGCTCAGAATCCCGAAAAACGCTTCTAAAGGCCAGAAATCGCATTTTAAAGTTGTGATCCCAAATTAAGCTCAGAATCCCAAAAATCGGCTTCTAAAGGCCAGAAATCGCATTTTAAAGTTGTGATCCCAAATTAAGCTCAGAATCCCGAAAAACGGCTTCTAAAGGCCAGAAATCGCATTTTAAAGTTGTGATCCCAAATTAAGCTCAGAATCACGAAAAAACGCTTCTAAAGGCCAGAAATCGCATTTTAAAGAAGTGATCCCAAATTAAGCTCAGAATCACGAAAAAACGCTTCTAAAGGCCAGAAATCGCATTTTAAAGTTGTGATCCCAAATTAAGCTCAGAATCCCGAAAAACGGCTTCTAAAGGCCAGAAATCGCATTTTAAAGTTGTGATCCCAAATTAAGCTCAGAATCACGAAAAAACGCTTCTAAAGGCCAGAAATCGCATTTTAAAGAAGTGATCCCAAATTAAGCTCAGAATCACGAAAAAACGCTTCTAAAGGCCAGAAATCGCATTTTAAAGTTGTGGTCCCAAATTAAGCTCAGAATCACGAAAAAACGCTTCTAAAGGCCAGAAATCGCATTTTAAAGTTGTGATCCCAAATTAAGCTCAGAATTCCAAAAATCGGCTTCTAAAGGCCAGAAATCGCATTTTAAAGTTGTGATCCCAAATTAAGCTCAGAATCACGAAAAAACGCTTCTAAAGGCCAGAAATCGCATTTTAAAGTTGTGATCCCAAATTAAGCTCAGAATCCCGAAAAACGGCTTCTAAAGGCCAGAAATCGCATTTTAAAGTTGTGATCCCAAATTAAGCTCAGAATCACGAAAAAACGCTTCTAAAGGCCAGAAATCGCATTTTAAAGTTGTGATCCCAAATTAAGCTCAGAATCCCAAAAATCGGCTTCTAAAGGCCAGAAATCGCATTTTAAAGTTGTGATCCCAAATGAAGCTCAGAATCCCGAAAAACGGCTTCTAAAGGCCAGAAATCGCATTTTAAAGTTGTGATCCCAAATTAAGCTCAGAATCACGAAAAAACGCTTCTAAAGGCCAGAAATCGCATTTTAAAGAAGTGATCCCAAATTAAGCTCAGAATCACGAAAAAACGCTTCTAAAGGCCAGAAATCGCATTTTAAAGTTGTGGTCCCAAATTAAGCTCAGAATCACGAAAAAACGCTTCTAAAGGCCAGAAATCGCATTTTAAAGTTGTGATCCCAAATTAAGCTCAGAATCCCAAAAATCGGCTTCTAAAGGCCAGAAATCGCATTTTAAAGTTGTGATCCCAAATTAAGCTCAGAATCCCGAAAAACGGCTTCTAAAGGCCAGAAATCGCATTTTAAAGTTGTGATCCCAAATTAGGCTCAGAATCACGAAAAAACGCTTCTAAAGGCCAGAAATCGCATTTTAAAGAAGTGATCCCAAATTAAGCTCAGAATCACGAAAAAACGCTTCTAAAGGCCAGAAATCGCATTTTAAAGTTGTGATCCCAAATTAAGCTCAGAATCCCGAAAAACGGCTTCTAAAGGCCAGAAATCGCATTTTAAAGTTGTGATCCCAAATTAAGCTCAGAATCACGAAAAAACGCTTCTAAAGGCCAGAAATCGCATTTTAAAGAAGTGATCCCAAATTAAGCTCAGAATCACGAAAAAACGCTTCTAAAGGCCAGAAATCGCATTTTAAAGTTGTGGTCCCAAATTAAGCTCAGAATCACGAAAAAACGCTTCTAAAGGCCAGAAATCGCATTTTAAAGTTGTGATCCCAAATTAAGCTCAGAATCCCAAAAATCGGCTTCTAAAGGCCAGAAATCGCATTTTAAAGTTGTGATCCCAAATTAAGCTCAGAATCCCGAAAAACGGCTTCTAAAGGCCAGAAATCGCATTTTAAAGTTGTGATCCCAAATTAAGCTCAGAATCACGAAAAAACGCTTCTAAAGGCCAGAAATCGCATTTTAAAGAAGTGATCCCAAATTAAGCTCAGAATCACGAAAAAACGCTTCTAAAGGCCAGAAATCGCATTTTAAAGTTGTGGTCCCAAATTAAGCTCAGAATCACGAAAAAACGCTTCTAAAGGCCAGAAATCGCATTTTAAAGTTGTGATCCCAAATTAAGCTCAGAATCCCAAAAATCGGCTTCTAAAGGCCAGAAATCGCATTTTAAAGTTGTGATCCCAAATTAAGCTCAGAATCACGAAAAAACGCTTCTAAAGGCCAGAAATCGCATTTTAAAGTTGTGATCCCAAATTAAGCTCAGAATCCCGAAAAACGGCTTCAAAAGGCCAGAAATCGCATTTTAAAGTTGTGATCCCAAATTAAGCTCAGAATCACGAAAAAACGCTTCTAAAGGCCAGAAATCGCATTTTAAAGTTGTGATCCCAAATTAAGCTCAGAATCACGAAAAAACGCTTCTAAAGGCCAGAAATCGCATTTTAAAGTTGTGGTCCCAAATTAAGCTCAGAATCACGAAAAAACGCTTCTAAAGGCCAGAAATCGCATTTTAAAGTTGTGATCCCAAATTAAGCTCAGAATCCCAAAAATCGGCTTCTAAAGGCCAGAAATCGCATTTTAAAGTTGTGATCCCAAATTAAGCTCAGAATCACGAAAAAACGCTTCTAAAGGCCAGAAATCGCATTTTAAAGTTGTGATCCCAAATTAAGCTCAGAATCCCGAAAAACGGCTTCTAAAGGCCAGAAATCGCATTTTAAAGTTGTGATCCCAAATTAAGCTCAGAATCACGAAAAAACGCTTCTAAAGGCCAGAAATCGCATTTTAAAGTTGTGATCCCAAATTAAGCTCAGAATCCCGAAAAACGGCTTCTAAAGGCCAGAAATCGCATTTTAAAGTTGTGATCCCAAATTAAGCTCAGAATCACGAAAAAACGCTTCTAAAGGCCAGAAATCGCATTTTAAAGAAGTGATCCCAAATTAAGCTCAGAATCACGAAAAAACGCTTCTAAAGGCCAGAAATCGCATTTTAAAGTTGTGGTCCCAAATTAAGCTCAGAATCACGAAAAAACGCTTCTAAAGGCCAGAAATCGCATTTTAAAGTTGTGATCCCAAATTAAGCTCAGAATCCCAAAAATCGGCTTCTAAAGGCCAGAAATCGCATTTTAAAGTTGTGATCCCAAATTAAGCTCAGAATCACGAAAAAACGCTTCTAAAGGCCAGAAATCGCATTTTAAAGTTGTGATCCCAAATTAAGCTCAGAATCCCGAAAAACGGCTTCTAAAGGCCAGAAATCGCATTTTAAAGTTGTGATCCCAAATTAAGCTCAGAATCACGAAAAAACGCTTCTAAAGGCCAGAAATCGCATTTTAAAGTTGTGATCCCAAATTAAGCTCAGAATCCCAAAAATCGGCTTCTAAAGGCCAGAAATCGCATTTTAAAGTTGTGATCCCAAATTAAGCTCAGAATCCCGAAAAACGGCTTCTAAAGGCCAGAAATCGCATTTTAAAGTTGTGGTCCCAAATTAAGCTCAGAATCACGAAAAAACGCTTCTAAAGGCCAGAAATCGCATTTTAAAGTTGTGATCCCAAATTAAGCTCAGAATCCCAAAAATCGGCTTCTAAAGGCCAGAAATCGCATTTTAAAGTTGTGATCCCAAATTAAGCTCAGAATCCCGAAAAACGGCTTCTAAAGGCCAGAAATCGCATTTTAAAGTTGTGATCCCAAATTAAGCTCAGAATCACGAAAAAACGCTTCTAAAGGCCAGAAATCGCATTTTAAAGAAGTGATCCCAAATTAAGCTCAGAATCACGAAAAAACGCTTCTAAAGGCCAGAAATCGCATTTTAAAGTTGTGATCCCAAATTAAGCTCAGAATCCCGAAAAACGGCTTCTAAAGGCCAGAAATCGCATTTTAAAGTTGTGATCCCAAATTAAGCTCAGAATCACGAAAAAACGCTTCTAAAGGCCAGAAATCGCATTTTAAAGAAGTGATCCCAAATTAAGCTCAGAATCACGAAAAAACGCTTCTAAAGGCCAGAAATCGCATTTTAAAGTTGTGGTCCCAAATTAAGCTCAGAATCACGAAAAAACGCTTCTAAAGGCCAGAAATCGCATTTTAAAGTTGTGATCCCAAATTAAGCTCAGAATCCCAAAAATCGGCTTCTAAAGGCCAGAAATCGCATTTTAAAGTTGTGATCCCAAATTAAGCTCAGAATCCCGAAAAACGGCTTCTAAAGGCCAGAAATCGCATTTTAAAGTTGTGATCCCAAATTAAGCTCAGAATCACGAAAAAACGCTTCTAAAGGCCAGAAATCGCATTTTAAAGAAGTGATCCCAAATTAAGCTCAGAATCACGAAAAAACGCTTCTAAAGGCCAGAAATCGCATTTTAAAGTTGTGGTCCCAAATTAAGCTCAGAATCACGAAAAAACGCTTCTAAAGGCCAGAAATCGCATTTTAAAGTTGTGATCCCAAATTAAGCTCAGAATCCCAAAAATCGGCTTCTAAAGGCCAGAAATCGCATTTTAAAGTTGTGATCCCAAATTAAGCTCAGAATCCCGAAAAACGGCTTCTAAAGGCCAGAAATCGCATTTTAAAGTTGTGATCCCAAATTAAGCTCAGAATCACGAAAAAACGCTTCTAAAGGCCAGAAATCGCATTTTAAAGAAGTGATCCCAAATTAAGCTCAGAATCACGAAAAAACGCTTCTAAAGGCCAGAAATCGCATTTTAAAGTTGTGATCCCAAATTAAGCTCAGAATCCCGAAAAACGGCTTCTAAAGGCCAGAAATCGCATTTTAAAGTTGTGATCCCAAATTAAGCTCAGAATCACGAAAAAACGCTTCTAAAGGCCAGAAATCGCATTTTAAAGAAGTGATCCCAAATTAAGCTCAGAATCACGAAAAAACGCTTCTAAAGGCCAGAAATCGCATTTTAAAGTTGTGGTCCCAAATTAAGCTCAGAATCACGAAAAAACGCTTCTAAAGGCCAGAAATCGCATTTTAAAGTTGTGATCCCAAATTAAGCTCAGAATCCCAAAAATCGGCTTCTAAAGGCCAGAAATCGCATTTTAAAGTTGTGATCCCAAATTAAGCTCAGAATCCCGAAAAACGGCTTCTAAAGGCCAGAAATCGCATTTTAAAGTTGTGATCCCAAATTAAGCTCAGAATCACGAAAAAACGCTTCTAAAGGCCAGAAATCGCATTTTAAAGAAGTGATCCCAAATTAAGCTCAGAATCACGAAAAAACGCTTCTAAAGGCCAGAAATCGCATTTTAAAGAAGTGATCCCAAATTAAGCTCAGAATCACGAAAAAACGCTTCTAAAGGCCAGAAATCGCATTTTAAAGAAGTGATCCCAAATTAAGCTCAGAATCCCAAAAATCGGCTTCTAAAGGCCAGAAATCGCATTTTAAAGTTGTGATCCCAAATTAAGCTCAGAATCCCGAAAAACGGCTTCTAAAGGCCAGAAATCGCATTTTAAAGTTGTGATCCCAAATTAAGCTCAGAATCACGAAAAAACGCTTCTAAAGGCCAGAAATAGCATTTTAAAGAAGTGACCCCAAATTAAGCTCAGAATCACGAAAAAACGCTTCTAAAGGCCAGAAATCGCATTTTAAAGTTGTGGTCCCAAATTAAGCTCAGAATCACGAAAAAACGCTTCTAAAGGCCAGAAATCGCATTTTAAAGTTGTGATCCCAAATTAAGCTCAGAATCCCAAAAATCGGCTTCTAAAGGCCAGAAATCGCATTTTAAAGTTGTGATCCCAAATTAAGCTCAGAATCCCGAAAAACGGCTTCTAAAGGCCAGAAATCGCATTTTAAAGTTGTGATCCCAAATTAAGCTCAGAATGGCCAAAAAACGCTTCTAAAGGCCAGAAATCGCATTTTCAGGGCTGGTAGCGGTTTGACAATGAAATAGTAGGGACTTTAGTGACCAAAATTTGAAAAAAAGTGACTAAATAGTGACTTTGAGGACCGAAAAAAGTGACCAAATAGTGACTATGTAGAACGAAAAAATAACTTTGAAGTACAAAAAATGTGACCAGTCAGGCCCGTGCGATGGACCCTTCCGGGGGGGTTTTCAAAATTCAAATTTAGATAAAATTAATAACAATACCAAAAATAAACAATTGAAAAGGAAAGGGTTTTCTTACACCATTTGTCACTCATGTTCAACACAAAAACTAAAAAAATGACTGATAAACAAAATTTTGGAAACATATTACAATAAATGTTTCAAATTTTCGATAAGTCAAGAAAGTAAGAAATAAATTAGTTTCAAAAGAATTTCTTAGCAAATTTAAAATTAAAAAATATCTGAATTCTAAAATAAATGTAAAATCTTGTACAAAAGAATAGATGTTAGGAAAATGATAATAATTAATTGTTAATTTTTATTCATCTAAATTTGGAATTCTTTTCCTCATTTTTAACTGGAAGTTTAGGGAGAAATTCCGCTGTAATTTTTTAATTTGAACAAAAAATATTTAATCACGATTTAAAATGTAAATTACCGATTACTGAATAAGAAATGAATTTTGAACCGAATTTATTCAATGTTTGATGTTTTAATTTAATTTTATAAAAAGAAGAGTATATTTATAATTATTTTAAAAGTGCCAGTTATAGAAGCCAGACATAAAAACTTTAATAAAGTAAAATCCTCCATGTTCAACTACACTTACTTACTTACTTAATGATCCCGCGCCGATCCTCCGGTGCATAGGGCCGTGGTAAAAGACCTCCACTGTTGACGATCCGGAGCCAGCGTCTTCACCTGGTCCCAGTCAAGATTCTCGTCGACAGTTCGGATTTCAGCGGCTAGGCTTCGCCGCCACGAATTTCTGGGTCTGCCTCTTCTTCGATGACCTTCTGGATTCCAATCTAGCGCCTTTCTGCAAATCTCGTTTTCATCTTTTCGCAGCGTGTGCCCAATCCATCTCCACTTACGTTCCCGAATCTCGATTTCTAGCGCCCTTTGATGACACCGGCGATGTAATTCCTCATTCGAGATCCAGTTGCCAGGCCACCAAGCGCGGATGATATTCCGCAGGCAGCGGTTTACAAATACTTGCAGTTTTCGCGTCGTCACCGCATATGTGCACCAAGTTTCGCACCCGTACAGCAATACGGATTTGACGTTTGAGTTGAAGATTCGGATTTTAGTTCGTAGAGAGATCTGGCGTGACCGCCAGATGTTTCGGAGACTCGCAAACGCAAATCGGGCCTTTCTGATCCGGGTTTCGATGTCTTTCCTGGTACCACCATCAGGCGTTATCTGGCTACCAAGATACTGGAAGCACTCCACTTTCTCAACTTGTTGCCCAGCTACCATGAAACTGGAGGGATTTTCTGTGTTGATCTCCATCGACTTGGTCTTTCCAACATTGACTTTGAGACCTGCTGCCTTGGAACTTTCGGTGAGGTCGTCGAGTTTGCTCTGCATATCTGGTTGTGTTTGGGCTAGCAAAACAATATCGTCAGCCAGGTCAAGGTCGTTCAGTTGCTCCATTGTTGAAGGATTCCACGGCAATCCTCGGTTCGGTGCACAGTCAATCGATCCAATCAGAATCTCATCCATTACGATTAGAAAAAGTAGCGGTGATAGAATACATCCTTGTCTCACTCCAGCAGTTACCGGGATTGGTTCGGACAAGACACCGTCGTGCAAGACCTTGCACGAAAATGCCTCATACTGTGCTTCGATGAGATGGACTAGTTTCTCTGGGACCCCTCGTCGCCTTAGAGCCGCCCAGATGTTTTCATGGTTAAGTCGGTCGAATGCTTTTTCGAAATCAACGAACACCAGCAGAAGAGAGTCCTGGAATTCGTTGATTTGTTCCAGTATGATTCGTAGCGTTGTGATGTGGTCCACACATGATCGTCCGGATCGGAATCCAGCTTGTTGCCGTCGGAGTGTAGCATCTATTTTCTCCTGGATCCTGTTCAGAATCACTTTGCAGAGTACTTTGAGGGTTGTACAGATCAACGTTATGCCTCGCCAGTTACCGCACTCTGTCAGGTCTCCTTTCTTCGGGACCTTTACAAGGATACCCTGCATCCAGTCGGCCGGGAATGTTGCAGTATCCCAGATGTCAGCGAAAAGACGGTGCAACATTTGTGCTGATAGGGCAGGGTCGGCTTTCAGCATTTCAGCAGGGATGCAATCGATCCCAGGTGCTTTGTTGGATTTCATGTTTTTGATTGCCGCTTCTATTTCAGCCAGCGAGGGCGCTTCCGAGTTGACGCCATTAATGCGACTTACTGTTGGCGCTTCGAGCTGCGGGTTTTGTTGGCCATCGCTATTCGTGACTTGGAAGAGTTGTTCGAAGTGCTCAGTCCATCGTTTGAGCTGATCTGTTCGATCGGTCAATAACTGACCTGCTCGGTCTTTCAGCGGCATTCTTGCATTAGTCCTTGCACCACTGAGGCGGCGAGAAATGTCATAAAGTAATCGGATATCTCCATTGGCGGCGGCTCTTTCTCCCTCTTCGGCTAGGGAGTTTGTCCAGGCTCTCTTGTCTCGTCTACAAGCTCGTTTAACTGCCTTTTCCAGCTCCGCATATCGTAAGCGGGCGGCTGCTTTGGCTGACCCGGTACATGCCTGCTCAATTCCGACTTTCGCCTTTCTCCGATCATCGACCATCCTCCAAGTTTCATCCGACATCCATTCACTCCTTCTTCCACAAACTTTACCGAGAGTACCATGGCTCGTCGTGATAAAGGCATTCTTGATTCCACACCACTGTTCTTCGACTGTTCCGTCTGTCGGCAGCTCCGAGGCTCGGGATTCTAGCTGTTCAACGTATGCCCTTTTCACCTCTGGATTCTCCAACCGGCGGACGTCGTATCGACACCCGACTTTCTCCTCGCGCCGTTGGACACGCGTAACTCTCAGTCGTATCTCGCCAAGGACGAGGTGATGGTCAGATGCAATGTCTGCGCTTCGTTTGTTGCGGACATTGTTCAACTACACTGACAAAGAAATGTTAGAAAATGAGTAATTATGTGAATGATAAAAACTGATAAAAAAATAAAAATAATGAGTTCAAAACTTTTGTTATTAACACTGCGTATTAAAATTTATTTTGAAAGTTGCTACTTAGAACAATTTTTCAAACTTTTGAGATTAATTTAAAAATCATGATCGATCCAAATATATGATTTCATATAAAAAATATTAATAAAAAGTTTTTAAAGTTTCAATCGCAGGTTTTTAAGCTTTGAATTACAAGCTCTGAGTATTTTGTCTCTTTTGATTAAAATATTGGGTCCTGAAAGAACAGAAGGTTGAAATTATGTTTTTTTTATTTAAAATTTGGAGTTAAAGGCGTATGGTTGAAGAACACGAAAATTTAGAATTTAAAAACAAGGAAACAATTGTTAAAAATATGTCTTAAAAAATTAAAAAGTTTGATTAAAAAAAATCCGGCAAGTTGATTATAAAATTGAAAAAAAACTGTACAATAAAATTCGGTAGATTTATTTAAAAAATTGAAAAAACAGTATGGAAATAAAAAAGATTAGTTTTTAAAAACATTTCAAGAAGAGTTTTTTCAATAAACATGTTTCATCATAACCATTTTGGTGCTTATTTTTTCAATTATTGATTTGGTAAATAGTGTCCTCAGCTAGAAATTTTGTCAAATTCGGCCATTGAGTTTTGGTAATAAAGAGTTTATTACTAGTAAAATTGATAGATAACTGATTATGGAAAAATGTCATTACAAGTATTTTTGACATCACAGCAGAAAGTGTAAAAAACTTGATTCTATTTAAAGCTCATTAATTCATATAAAACTTTTATTTCTAAATAATATGTTTTTGATTTGAGTTTTTGTAAAAAGAAAGTGCAGAAACTTCTCTAAAGATTTTAAATTATTTTCATTTCAACACGCAGAAAAATAGAAATTAGTTTCAAAGGAAAGTGCCGCAAAAACAAAGGATTTTTTCCTTTGATTTTGGGACAAATAAAAATTCCTTTGATTCAAATGCATTTTCTTTTGTTTCGAAGAAATGCTTTCCTTTGAATCAAAACTTTTTCTTTGTTCCAAATAATTAAATGCTTTCGATTCAAAAACCTTTTCGTTTAGTTTTATGAAATTTGTCTTTATTATTACGGTATTTGGGTTTCAATTTAAAAGTATTTGTTTTTCAAATCTATTTTTGGTTTCTAAAAATTCTAGTACTACATAATAATTTTTATCCTATTAGAAATAAAAAGAAATCTATTATAATAAAAACATTTTATTTCTCTTAAAGTACATCATTTAGATTATCGATTTTCCACAGGATAATAGTTCTTGAACCGGTTCATCTGTAAATAAAGAAGAGAACACATAATACGGTTTATTATGAAGCTTTAAAAAAACGAACTTACTAGACGATGTTAGTTGGCGGACAATTCCATCCGAACAACTGATGAAGGGTTTCAGCGCCAGATGTTGAGTCTTCTAGGATCGGCCCGAAGCGATTGCAACCGCATAGTAGGAAGACCGGAACAGTCGGTACCTCTTCCAATTTGTTTGACGAATAATTGCCCTGAAAAATTTTGTTACTTAGACGGTTTATTTGAAATTAAATTAATTTTGAAAGACCTACCTAAGAGTCCACTGTCGTTTGTCCTCTCAAAGCTGTCGAAAATTTCCTACGCCGGGTACGTCTTGTGATTTCGGTGCTGTCTGGTGGTTGCGCGACAGGAAGATTCCGGAGAAAAGAAATAGGTCTAACTGGTTGTCGGAAAAGCTTCTCGCCGACCCGTGTGTCGACTGTTTGACGAAACAATACTTTGGTTCAAAAGAAAATTCATCTAAATCAATGAATTTTTACTTTGATTCTGAGTTAAAAAAAAAATTCTTTGAATTCAAATTAAATATTTTGATTTAAAAATTCGGAACATTGGTTTTATGGGAAAAAAATTCGGTTCAATATAAAACTTACTTGAATCAAGGAAATTGGATTTTGTTTCAATGTACACAAGGTTTTTGAATCAAAGATGTATTTTTTTTAGTTCAATGGTACTACTTTTCGCTGCGTGAATAACAAAACCACCGTACGAGGAAAGGTGTGCTCTGATATGTCTAACCTCACTCGAAAAGCGGCGCGTCGAACTGCAGCAAGGTTTTATATTCGACACATTGACCAACCGTATTGACTGTGCTTACATTCTACAACGTGTTAACATTTATGTACCAACGAGAACACTTCGACAACGCCAGTTTCTTTCTATTCCTCGCCACCGTACTGCCTATGGCCAAAACCACCCTATTGACAAGTGTTGTGAACTTTTTAATTTAGTGTATAATTTGTTTAATTTTAGTATGTGCAAACGTCGTTTTAAAATAGGCTTAAGAAGAATTTCCTAGTTTTTAAGTCATCAGTCTGTACGGTAATTAAACCAAAGACGAAATAAATAATAATGAATATAAAAGCTGATAGAAATATTGCATACATATTTAGATTCGGGGAACCCAAATAAGTTGAAATTACCGTTTAAATTCATTGCACCTAAAAAAATGTAATTTTTGTGGCCTTGTGTAAATTTTTACAACCCTTTTTTTAAGTATTTAGAAGAACGAAAAACACCGAATAAAATTGAGTCTGAAATTGTTTTTTAAAGAATATTTCATATCATCATAACATTTGTTATGACATAAAAGATTTTTTTTTTCATAAAAAAAATGGTTCGTTTCAATCTCAATCTTAGTTACACTTCTTCATAAAAACCCATTCTAACTAAAGACGAGATAGGGTTTTTGTATATCAAGTTTTGAGTTCCAATACAAAAGGTTGATTGAACTAAAAACTAGAATCTACAATCAAAGTTATAGTGTTTTCGTTTATTACCAGTGGTAACCTAGTTATCCACGAGTTTTGCCCGAACTGCTGTTTTTGTGTTCGTTTATTAATTCAGAAGTCCACAAGTTTTGCCCGAGGTTTGAACCTCAAGCAGGCGGTTGCAACCCGTAGAAGTTGTCAGTGTTGGGGGTAAGCATAAGGTTGACTATAGCAACCATATATTTGCATCGTCCCGGGTGACGATTCTGTTTGTTTATTCGGAGAAAGTTTTGCCCCGCGCCAGTGGAGAAAAACGAAAACGGCATTAGTTTCAATTCACGAACGTCAAATAATGTGAATGTCGTAGATCGAAATGTCTCAAGCCAAGGGTGATTGATGCCGAAATTCCGCCGGAGGCGAAAAAAATTTCTGACTGACTGATCAAGTAATTTACCGTTACTACCGTCAATATCGACACGCGCAATTCAAATTACTCTTTCATTGGTTTATTATCGGTGAAAAAAGTGACTTTTGGTGATAAAAGTGACCATTTTCCGGAAAATAGTGACTTTAGTGACCAAATGATGAAAAAAGTGACTTTTTAGTGACTGACCCAAAAAAAGTGACCAAGTCACTAAAAAGTGACTCGCTACCAGCCCTGCATTTTAAAGTTGTGATCCCAAATTAAGCTCAGAATCACGAAAAAACGCTTCTAAAGGCCAGAAATCGCATTTTAAAGTTGTGATCCCAAATTAAGCTCAGAATCACGAAAAAACGCTTCTAAAGGCCAGAAATCGCATTTTAAAGAAGTGATCCCAAATTAAGCTCAGAATCACGAAAAAACGCTTCTAAAGGCCAGAAATCGCATTTTAAAGTTGTGATCCCAAATTAAGCTCAGAATGGCCAAAAAACGCTTCTAAAGGCCAGAAATCGCATTTTAAAGTTGTGATCCCAAATTAAGCTCAGAATGGCCAAAAAACGCTTCTAAAGGCCAGAAATCGCATTTTAAAGTTGTGATCCCAAATTAAGCTCAGAATCACGAAAAAAAGCTTCTAAAGGCCAGAAATCGCATTTTAAAGAAGTGATCCCAAATTAAGCTCAGAATCACGAAAAAACGCTTCTAAAGGCCAGAAATCGCATTTTAAAGTTGTGATCCCAAATTAAGCTCAGAATCCCGAAAAACGGCTTCTAAAGGCCAGAAATCGCATTTTAAAGTTGTGATCCCAAATTAAGCTCAGAATCCCGAAAAACGGCTTCTAAAGGCCAGAAATCGCATTTTAAAGTTGTGATCCCAAATTAAGCTCAGAATCCCGAAAAACGGCTTCTAAAGGCCAGAAATCGCATTTTAAAGTTGTGATCCCAAATTAAGCTCAGAATCCCGAAAAACGGCTTCTAAAGGCCAGAAATCGCATTTTAAAGTTGTGATCCCAAATTAAGCTCAGAATCACGAAAAAACGCTTCTAAAGGCCAGAAATCGCATTTTAAAGTTGTGATCCCAAATTAAGCTCAGAATCCCAAAAATCGGCTTCTAAAGGCCAGAAATCGCATTTTAAAGTTGTGATCCCAAATTAAGCTCAGAATCACGAAAAAACGCTTCTAAAGGCCAGAAATCGCATTTTAAAGTTGTGATCCCAAATTAAGCTCAGAATCCCGAAAAACGGCTTCTAAAGGCCAGAAATCGCATTTTAAAGTTGTGATCCCAAATTAAGCTCAGAATCACGAAAAAACGCTTCTAAAGGCCAGAAATCGCATTTTAAAGTTGTGATCCCAAATTAAGCTCAGAATCCCAAAAATCGGCTTCTAAAGGCCAGAAATCGCATTTTAAAGTTGTGATCCCAAATTAAGCTCAGAATCACGAAAAAACGCTTCTAAAGGCCAGAAATCGCATTTTAAAGAAGTGATCCCAAATTAAGCTCAGAATCACGAAAAAACGCTTCTAAAGGCCAGAAATCGCATTTTAAAGTTGTGATCCCAAATTAAGCTCAGAATCCCAAAAATCGGCTTCTAAAGGCCAGAAATCGCATTTTAAAGTTGTGATCCCAAATTAAGCTCAGAATCACGAAAAAACGCTTCTAAAGGCCAGAAATCGCATTTTAAAGTTGTGATCCCAAATTAAGCTCAGAATCCCAAAAATCGGCTTCTAAAGGCCAGAAATCGCATTTTAAAGTTGTGATCCCAAATTAAGCTCAGAATCACGAAAAAACGCTTCTAAAGGCCAGAAATCGCATTTTAAAGTTGTGATCCCAAATTAAGCTCAGAATCCCAAAAATCGGCTTCTAAAGGCCAGAAATCGCATTTTAAAGTTGTGATCCCAAATTAAGCTCAGAATCCCGAAAAACGGCTTCTAAAGGCCAGAAATCGCATTTTAAAGTTGTGATCCCAAATTAAGCTCAGAATCCCGAAAAACGGCTTCTAAAGGCCAGAAATCGCATTTTAAAGTTGTGATCCCAAATTAAGCTCAGAATCACGAAAAAACGCTTCTAAAGGCCAGAAATCGCATTTTAAAGAAGTGATCCCAAATTAAGCTCAGAATCCCGAAAAACGGCTTCTAAAGGCCAGAAATCGCATTTTAAAGTTGTGATCCCAAATTAAGCTCAGAATCCCGAAAAACGGCTTCTAAAGGCCAGAAATCGCATTTTAAAGTTGTGATCCCAAATTAAGCTCAGAATCACGAAAAAACGCTTCTAAAGGCCAGAAATCGCATTTTAAAGTTGTGATCCCAAATTAAGCTCAGAATCCCGAAAAACGGCTTCTAAAGGCCAGAAATCGCATTTTAAAGTTGTGATCCCAAATTAAGCTCAGAATCACGAAAAAACGCTTCTAAAGGCCAGAAATCGCATTTTAAAGAAGTGATCCCAAATTAAGCTCAGAATCCCAAAAATCGGCTTCTAAAGGCCAGAAATCGCATTTTAAAGTTGTGATCCCAAATTAAGCTCAGAATCACGAAAAAACGCTTCTAAAGGCCAGAAATCGCATTTTAAAGTTGTGATCCCAAATTAAGCTCAGAATCCCGAAAAACGGCTTCTAAAGGCCAGAAATCGCATTTTAAAGTTGTGATCCCAAATTAAGCTCAGAATCACGAAAAAACGCTTCTAAAGGCCAGAAATCGCATTTTAAAGTTGTGATCCCAAATTAGGCTCAGAATCCCAAAAATCGGCTTCTAAAGGCCAGAAATCGCATTTTAAAGTTGTGATCCCAAATTAAGCTCAGAATCACGAAAAAACGCTTCTAAAGGCCAGAAATCGCATTTTAAAGTTGTGATCCCAAATTAAGCTCAGAATGGCCAAAAAACGCTTCTAAAGGCCAGAAATCGCATTTTAAAGTTGTGATCCCAAATTAAGCTCAGAATGGCCAAAAAACGCTTCTAAAGGCCAGAAATCGCATTTTAAAGTTGTGATCGCAAATTAAGCTCAGAATCACGAAAAAACGCTTCTAAAGGCCAGAAATCGCATTTTAAAGTTGTGATCCCAAATTAAGCTCAGAATCACGAAAAAACGCTTCTAAAGGCCAGAAATCGCATTTTAAAGTTGTGATCCCAAATTAAGCTCAGAATCCCAAAAATCGGCTTCTAAAGGCCAGAAATCGCATTTTAAAGTTGTGATCCCAAATTAAGCTCAGAATCCCGAAAAACGGCTTCTAAAGGCCAGAAATCGCATTTTAAAGTTGTGATCCCAAATTAAGCTCAGAATCACGAAAAAACGCTTCTAAAGGCCAGAAATCGCATTTTAAAGTTGTGATCCCAAATTAAGCTCAGAATCCCAAAAATCGGCTTCTAAAGGCCAGAAATCGCATTTTAAAGTTGTGATCCCAAATTAAGCTCAGAATCACGAAAAAACGCTTCTAAAGGCCAGAAATCGCATTTTAAAGTTGTGATCCCAAATTAAGCTCAGAATCCCGAAAATCGGCTTCTAAAGGCCAGAAATCGCATTTTAAAGTTGTGATCCCAAATTAAGCTCAGAATCACGAAAAAACGCTTCTAAAGGCCAGAAATCGCATTTTAAAGTTGTGATCCCAAATTAAGCTCAGAATCCCAAAAATCGGCTTCTAAAGGCCAGAAATCGCATTTTAAAGTTGTGATCCCAAATTAAGCTCAGAATCACGAAAAAACGCTTCTAAAGGCCAGAAATCGCATTTTAAAGTTGTGATCCCAAATTAAGCTCAGAATCCCAAAAATCGGCTTCTAAAGGCCAGAAATCGCATTTTAAAGTTGTGATCCCAAATTAAGCTCAGAATCCCGAAAAACGGCTTCTAAAGGCCAGAAATCGCATTTTAAAGTTGTGATCCCAAATTAAGCTCAGAATCCCGAAAAACGGCTTCTAAAGGCCAGAAATCGCATTTTAAAGTTGTGATCCCAAATTAAGCTCAGAATCACGAAAAAACGCTTCTAAAGGCCAGAAATCGCATTTTAAAGAAGTGATCCCAAATTAAGCTCAGAATCCCGAAAAACGGCTTCTAAAGGCCAGAAATCGCATTTTAAAGTTGTGATCCCAAATTAAGCTCAGAATCCCGAAAAACGGCTTCTAAAGGCCAGAAATCGCATTTTAAAGTTGTGATCCCAAATTAAGCTCAGAATCACGAAAAAACGCTTCTAAAGGCCAGAAATCGCATTTTAAAGTTGTGATCCCAAATTAAGCTCAGAATCCCGAAAAACGGCTTCTAAAGGCCAGAAATCGCATTTTAAAGTTGTGATCCCAAATTAAGCTCAGAATCACGAAAAAACGCTTCTAAAGGCCAGAAATCGCATTTTAAAGAAGTGATCCCAAATTAAGCTCAGAATCCCAAAAATCGGCTTCTAAAGGCCAGAAATCGCATTTTAAAGTTGTGATCCCAAATTAAGCTCAGAATCACGAAAAAACGCTTCTAAAGGCCAGAAATCGCATTTTAAAGTTGTGATCCCAAATTAAGCTCAGAATCCCGAAAAACGGCTTCTAAAGGCCAGAAATCGCATTTTAAAGTTGTGATCCCAAATTAAGCTCAGAATCACGAAAAAACGCTTCTAAAGGCCAGAAATCGCATTTTAAAGTTGTGATCCCAAATTAGGCTCAGAATCCCAAAAATCGGCTTCTAAAGGCCAGAAATCGCATTTTAAAGTTGTGATCCCAAATTAAGCTCAGAATCACGAAAAAACGCTTCTAAAAGCCAGAAATCGCATTTTAAAGTTGTGATCCCAAATTAAGCTCAGAATGGCCAAAAAACGCTTCTAAAGGCCAGAAATCGCATTTTAAAGTTGTGATCCCAAATTAAGCTCAGAATGGCCAAAAAACGCTTCTAAAGGCCAGAAATCGCATTTTAAAGTTGTGATCGCAAATTAAGCTCAGAATCACGAAAAAACGCTTCTAAAGGCCAGAAATCGCATTTTAAAGTTGTGATCCCAAATTAAGCTCAGAATCACGAAAAAACGCTTCTAAAGGCCAGAAATCGCATTTTAAAGTTGTGATCCCAAATTAAGCTCAGAATCCCAAAAATCGGCTTCTAAAGGCCAGAAATCGCATTTTAAAGTTGTGATCCCAAATTAAGCTCAGAATCCCGAAAAACGGCTTCTAAAGGCCAGAAATCGCATTTTAAAGTTGTGATCCCAAATTAAGCTCAGAATCACGAAAAAACGCTTCTAAAGGCCAGAAATCGCATTTTAAAGAAGTGATCCCAAATTAAGCTCAGAATCACGAAAAAACGCTTCTAAAGGCCAGAAATCGCATTTTAAAGAAGTGATCCCAAATTAAGCTCAGACTCACGAAAAAACGCTTCTAAAGGCCAGAAATCGCATTTTAAAGAAGTGATCCCAAATTAAGCTCAGAATCACGAAAAAACGCTTCTAAAGGCCAGAAATCGCATTTTAAAGTTGTGATCCCAAATTAAGCTCAGAATCCCGAAAAACGGCTTCTAAAGGCCAGAAATCGCATTTTAAAGTTGTGATCCCAAATTAAGCTCAGAATCACGAAAAAACGCTTCTAAAGGCCAGAAATCGCATTTTAAAGAAGTGATCCCAAATTAAGCTCAGAATCACGAAAAAACGCTTCTAAAGGCCAGAAATCGCATTTTAAAGTTGTGGTCCCAAATTAAGCTCAGAATCACGAAAAAACGCTTCTAAAGGCCAGAAATCGCATTTTAAAGTTGTGATCCCAAATTAAGCTCAGAATCCCAAAAATCGGCTTCTAAAGGCCAGAAATCGCATTTTAAAGTTGTGATCCCAAATTAAGCTCAGAATCACGAAAAAACGCTTCTAAAGGCCAGAAATCGCATTTTAAAGTTGTGATCCCAAATTAAGCTCAGAATCCCGAAAAACGGCTTCTAAAGGCCAGAAATCGCATTTTAAAGTTGTGATCCCAAATTAAGCTCAGAATCACGAAAAAACGCTTCTAAAGGCCAGAAATCGCATTTTAAAGTTGTGATCCCAAATTAAGCTCAGAATCCCAAAAATCGGCTTCTAAAGGCCAGAAATCGCATTTTAAAGTTGTGATCCCAAATTAAGCTCAGAATCCCGAAAAACGGCTTCTAAAGGCCAGAAATCGCATTTTAAAGTTGTGATCCCAAATTAAGCTCAGAATCACGAAAAAACGCTTCTAAAGGCCAGAAATCGCATTTTAAAGAAGTGATCCCAAATTAAGCTCAGAATCACGAAAAAACGCTTCTAAAGGCCAGAAATCGCATTTTAAAGTTGTGGTCCCAAATTAA
This sequence comes from Uranotaenia lowii, assembly GCF_029784155.1. Taxonomy (NCBI): domain Eukaryota; kingdom Metazoa; phylum Arthropoda; class Insecta; order Diptera; family Culicidae; genus Uranotaenia; species Uranotaenia lowii. The sequence continues at coordinate 8,995,821 of NC_073691.1, forward strand.
GCTCAGAATCACGAAAAAACGCTTCTAAAGGCCAGAAATCGCATTTTAAAGTTGTGATCCCAAATTAAGCTCAGAATCCCAAAAATCGGCTTCTAAAGGCCAGAAATCGCATTTTAAAGTTGTGATCCCAAATTAAGCTCAGATTCCCGAAAAACGGCTTCTAAAGGCCAGAAATCGCATTTTAAAGTTGTGATCCCAAATTAAGCTCAGAATCACGAAAAAACGCTTCTAAAGGCCAGAAATCGCATTTTAAAGAAGTGATCCCAAATTAAGCTCAGAATCACGAAAAAACGCTTCTAAAGGCCAGAAATCGCATTTTAAAGTTGTGGTCCCAAATTAAGCTCAGAATCCCGAAAAACGCTTCTAAAGGCCAGAAATCGCATTTTAAAGTTGTGATCCCAAATTAAGCTCAGAATCCCAAAAATCGGCTTCTAAAGGCCAGAAATCGCATTTTAAAGTTGTGATCCCAAATTAAGCTCAGAATCCCGAAAAACGGCTTCTAAAGGCCAGAAATCGCATTTTAAAGTTGTGATCCCAAATTAAGCTCAGAATCACGAAAAAACGCTTCTAAAGGCCAGAAATCGCATTTTAAAGAAGTGATCCCAAATTAAGCTCAGAATCACGAAAAAACGCTTCTAAAGGCCAGAAATCGCATTTTAAAGTTGTGATCCCAAATTAAGCTCAGAATCCCGAAAAACGGCTTCTAAAGGCCAGAAATCGCATTTTAAAGTTGTGATCCCAAATTAAGCTCAGAATCACGAAAAAACGCTTCTAAAGGCCAGAAATCGCATTTTAAAGTTGTGATCCCAAATTAAGCTCAGAATCCCAAAAATCGGCTTCTAAAGGCCAGAAATCGCATTTTAAAGTTGTGATCCCAAATTAAGCTCAGAATTCCAAAAATCGGCTTCTAAAGGCCAGAAATCGCATTTTAAAGTTGTGATCCCAAATTAAGCTCAGAATCACGAAAAAACGCTTCTAAAGGCCAGAAATCGCATTTTAAAGTTGTGATCCCAAATTAAGCTCAGAATCCCGAAAAACGGCTTCTAAAGGCCAGAAATCGCATTTTAAAGTTGTGATCCCAAATTAAGCTCAGAATCACGAAAAAACGCTTCTAAAGGCCAGAAATCGCATTTTAAAGTTGTGATCCCAAATTAAGCTCAGAATCCCAAAAATCGGCTTCTAAAGGCCAGAAATCGCATTTTAAAGTTGTGATCCCAAATGAAGCTCAGAATCCCGAAAAACGGCTTCTAAAGGCCAGAAATCGCATTTTAAAGTTGTGATCCCAAATTAAGCTCAGAATCACGAAAAAACGCTTCTAAAGGCCAGAAATCGCATTTTAAAGAAGTGATCCCAAATTAAGCTCAGAATCACGAAAAAACGCTTCTAAAGGCCAGAAATCGCATTTTAAAGTTGTGGTCCCAAATTAAGCTCAGAATCACGAAAAAACGCTTCTAAAGGCCAGAAATCGCATTTTAAAGTTGTGATCCCAAATTAAGCTCAGAATCCCAAAAATCGGCTTCTAAAGGCCAGAAATCGCATTTTAAAGTTGTGATCCCAAATTAAGCTCAGAATCCCGAAAAACGGCTTCTAAAGGCCAGAAATCGCATTTTAAAGTTGTGATCCCAAATTAGGCTCAGAATCACGAAAAAACGCTTCTAAAGGCCAGAAATCGCATTTTAAAGAAGTGATCCCAAATTAAGCTCAGAATCACGAAAAAACGCTTCTAAAGGCCAGAAATCGCATTTTAAAGTTGTGATCCCAAATTAAGCTCAGAATCCCGAAAAACGGCTTCTAAAGGCCAGAAATCGCATTTTAAAGTTGTGATCCCAAATTAAGCTCAGAATCACGAAAAAACGCTTCTAAAGGCCAGAAATCGCATTTTAAAGAAGTGATCCCAAATTAAGCTCAGAATCACGAAAAAACGCTTCTAAAGGCCAGAAATCGCATTTTAAAGTTGTGGTCCCAAATTAAGCTCAGAATCACGAAAAAACGCTTCTAAAGGCCAGAAATCGCATTTTAAAGTTGTGATCCCAAATTAAGCTCAGAATCCCAAAAATCGGCTTCTAAAGGCCAGAAATCGCATTTTAAAGTTGTGATCCCAAATTAAGCTCAGAATCCCGAAAAACGGCTTCTAAAGGCCAGAAATCGCATTTTAAAGTTGTGATCCCAAATTAAGCTCAGAATCACGAAAAAACGCTTCTAAAGGCCAGAAATCGCATTTTAAAGAAGTGATCCCAAATTAAGCTCAGAATCACGAAAAAACGCTTCTAAAGGCCAGAAATCGCATTTTAAAGTTGTGGTCCCAAATTAAGCTCAGAATCACGAAAAAACGCTTCTAAAGGCCAGAAATCGCATTTTAAAGTTGTGATCCCAAATTAAGCTCAGAATCCCAAAAATCGGCTTCTAAAGGCCAGAAATCGCATTTTAAAGTTGTGATCCCAAATTAAGCTCAGAATCACGAAAAAACGCTTCTAAAGGCCAGAAATCGCATTTTAAAGTTGTGATCCCAAATTAAGCTCAGAATCCCGAAAAACGGCTTCTAAAGGCCAGAAATCGCATTTTAAAGTTGTGATCCCAAATTAAGCTCAGAATCACGAAAAAACGCTTCTAAAGGCCAGAAATCGCATTTTAAAGTTGTGATCCCAAATTAAGCTCAGAATCACGAAAAAACGCTTCTAAAGGCCAGAAATCGCATTTTAAAGTTGTGGTCCCAAATTAAGCTCAGAATCACGAAAAAACGCTTCTAAAGGCCAGAAATCGCATTTTAAAGTTGTGATCCCAAATTAAGCTCAGAATCCCAAAAATCGGCTTCTAAAGGCCAGAAATCGCATTTTAAAGTTGTGATCCCAAATTAAGCTCAGAATCACGAAAAAACGCTTCTAAAGGCCAGAAATCGCATTTTAAAGTTGTGATCCCAAATTAAGCTCAGAATCCCGAAAAACGGCTTCTAAAGGCCAGAAATCGCATTTTAAAGTTGTGATCCCAAATTAAGCTCAGAATCACGAAAAAACGCTTCTAAAGGCCAGAAATCGCATTTTAAAGTTGTGATCCCAAATTAAGCTCAGAATCCCGAAAAACGGCTTCTAAAGGCCAGAAATCGCATTTTAAAGTTGTGATCCCAAATTAAGCTCAGAATCACGAAAAAACGCTTCTAAAGGCCAGAAATCGCATTTTAAAGAAGTGATCCCAAATTAAGCTCAGAATCACGAAAAAACGCTTCTAAAGGCCAGAAATCGCATTTTAAAGTTGTGGTCCCAAATTAAGCTCAGAATCACGAAAAAACGCTTCTAAAGGCCAGAAATCGCATTTTAAAGTTGTGATCCCAAATTAAGCTCAGAATCCCAAAAATCGGCTTCTAAAGGCCAGAAATCGCATTTTAAAGTTGTGATCCCAAATTAAGCTCAGAATCACGAAAAAACGCTTCTAAAGGCCAGAAATCGCATTTTAAAGTTGTGATCCCAAATTAAGCTCAGAATCCCGAAAAACGGCTTCTAAAGGCCAGAAATCGCATTTTAAAGTTGTGATCCCAAATTAAGCTCAGAATCACGAAAAAACGCTTCTAAAGGCCAGAAATCGCATTTTAAAGTTGTGATCCCAAATTAAGCTCAGAATCCCAAAAATCGGCTTCTAAAGGCCAGAAATCGCATTTTAAAGTTGTGATCCCAAATTAAGCTCAGAATCCCGAAAAACGGCTTCTAAAGGCCAGAAATCGCATTTTAAAGTTGTGGTCCCAAATTAAGCTCAGAATCACGAAAAAACGCTTCTAAAGGCCAGAAATCGCATTTTAAAGTTGTGATCCCAAATTAAGCTCAGAATCCCAAAAATCGGCTTCTAAAGGCCAGAAATCGCATTTTAAAGTTGTGATCCCAAATTAAGCTCAGAATCCCGAAAAACGGCTTCTAAAGGCCAGAAATCGCATTTTAAAGTTGTGATCCCAAATTAAGCTCAGAATCACGAAAAAAACGCTTCTAAAGGCCAGAAATCGCATTTTAAAGAAGTGATCCCAAATTAAGCTCAGAATCACGAAAAAACGCTTCTAAAGGCCAGAAATCGCATTTTAAAGTTGTGATCCCAAATTAAGCTCAGAATCCCGAAAAACGGCTTCTAAAGGCCAGAAATCGCATTTTAAAGTTGTGATCCCAAATTAAGCTCAGAATCACGAAAAAACGCTTCTAAAGGCCAGAAATCGCATTTTAAAGAAGTGATCCCAAATTAAGCTCAGAATCACGAAAAAACGCTTCTAAAGGCCAGAAATCGCATTTTAAAGTTGTGGTCCCAAATTAAGCTCAGAATCACGAAAAAACGCTTCTAAAGGCCAGAAATCGCATTTTAAAGTTGTGATCCCAAATTAAGCTCAGAATCCCAAAAATCGGCTTCTAAAGGCCAGAAATCGCATTTTAAAGTTGTGATCCCAAATTAAGCTCAGAATCCCGAAAAACGGCTTCTAAAGGCCAGAAATCGCATTTTAAAGTTGTGATCCCAAATTAAGCTCAGAATCACGAAAAAACGCTTCTAAAGGCCAGAAATCGCATTTTAAAGAAGTGATCCCAAATTAAGCTCAGAATCACGAAAAAACGCTTCTAAAGGCCAGAAATCGCATTTCAAAGAAGTGATCCCAAATTAAGCTCAGAATCACGAAAAAACGCTTCTAAAGGCCAGAAATCGCATTTTAAAGAAGTGATCCCAAATTAAGCTCAGAATCCCAAAAATCGGCTTCTAAAGGCCAGAAATCGCATTTTAAAGTTGTGATCCCAAATTAAGCTCAGAATCCCGAAAAACGGCTTCTAAAGGCCAGAAATCGCATTTTAAAGTTGTGATCCCAAATTAAGCTCAGAATCACGAAAAAACGCTTCTAAAGGCCAGAAATAGCATTTTAAAGAAGTGACCCCAAATTAAGCTCAGAATCACGAAAAAACGCTTCTAAAGGCCAGAAATCGCATTTTAAAGTTGTGGTCCCAAATTAAGCTCAGAATCACGAAAAAACGCTTCTAAAGGCCAGAAATCGCATTTTAAAGTTGTGATCCCAAATTAAGCTCAGAATCCCAAAAATCGGCTTCTAAAGGCCAGAAATCGCATTTTAAAGTTGTGATCCCAAATTAAGCTCAGAATCCCGAAAAACGGCTTCTAAAGGCCAGAAATCGCATTTTAAAGTTGTGATCCCAAATTAAGCTCAGAATGGCCAAAAAACGCTTCTAAAGGCCAGAAATCGCATTTTAAAGTTGTGATCCCAAATTAAGCTCAGAATCACGAAAAAACGCTTCTAAAGGCCAGAAATCGCATTTTAAAGTTGTGATCCCAAATTAAGCTCAGAATCACGAAAAAACGCTTCTAAAGGCCAGAAATCGCATTTTAAAGAAGTGATCCCAAATTAAGCTCAGAATCACGAAAAAACGCTTCTAAAGGCCAGAAATCGCATTTTAAAGTTGTGATCCCAAATTAAGCTCAGAATGGCCAAAAAACGCTTCTAAAGGCCAGAAATCGCATTTTAAAGTTGTGATCCCAAATTAAGCTCAGAATGGCCAAAAAACGCTTCTAAAGGCCAGAAATCGCATTTTAAAGTTGTGATCCCAAATTAAGCTCAGAATCACGAAAAAAAGCTTCTAAAGGCCAGAAATCGCATTTTAAAGAAGTGATCCCAAATTAAGCTCAGAATCACGAAAAAACGCTTCTAAAGGCCAGAAATCGCATTTTAAAGTTGTGATCCCAAATTAAGCTCAGAATCCCGAAAAACGGCTTCTAAAGGCCAGAAATCGCATTTTAAAGTTGTGATCCCAAATTAAGCTCAGAATCCCGAAAAACGGCTTCTAAAGGCCAGAAATCGCATTTTAAAGTTGTGATCCCAAATTAAGCTCAGAATCACGAAAAAACGCTTCTAAAGGCCAGAAATCGCATTTTAAAGAAGTGATCCCAAATTAAGCTCAGAATCACGAAAAAACGCTTCTAAAGGCCAGAAATCGCATTTTAAAGTTGTGGTCCCAAATTAAGCTCAGAATCACGAAAAAACGCTTCTAAAGGCCAGAAATCGCATTTTAAAGTTGTGATCCCAAATTAAGCTCAGAATCCCAAAAATCGGCTTCTAAAGGCCAGAAATCGCATTTTAAAGTTGTGATCCCAAATTAAGCTCAGAATCACGAAAAAACGCTTCTAAAGGCCAGAAATCGCATTTTAAAGTTGTGATCCCAAATTAAGCTCAGAATCCCGAAAAACGGCTTCTAAAGGCCAGAAATCGCATTTTAAAGTTGTGATCCCAAATTAAGCTCAGAATCACGAAAAAACGCTTCTAAAGGCCAGAAATCGCATTTTAAAGAAGTGATCCCAAATTAAGCTCAGAATCACGAAAAAACGCTTCTAAAGGCCAGAAATCGCATTTTAAAGTTGTGATCCCAAATTAAGCTCAGAATGGCCAAAAAACGCTTCTAAAGGCCAGAAATCGCATTTTAAAGTTGTGATCCCAAATTAAGCTCAGAATCACGAAAAAACGCTTCTAAAGGCCAGAAATCGCATTTTAAAGTTGTGATCCCAAATTAAGCTCAGAATGGCCAAAAAACGCTTCTAAAGGCCAGAAATCGCATTTTAAAGTTGTGATCCCAAATTAAGCTCAGAATGGCCAAAAAACGCTTCTAAAGGCCAGAAATCGCATTTTAAAGTTGTGATCCCAAATTAAGCTCAGAATCACGAAAAAACGCTTCTAAAGGCCAGAAATCGCATTTTAAAGTTGTGATCCCAAATTAAGCTCAGAATCACGAAAAAACGCTTCTAAAGGCCAGAAATCGCATTTTAAAGTTGTGATCCCAAATTAAGCTCAGAATCACGAAAAAACGCTTCTAAAGGCCAGAAATCGCATTTTAAAGAAGTGATCCCAAATTAAGCTCAGAATCACGAAAAAACGCTTCTAAAGGCCAGAAATCGCATTTTAAAGTTGTGATCCCAAATTAAGCTCAGAATGGCCAAAAAACGCTTCTAAAGGCCAGAAATCGCATTTTAAAGTTGTGATCCCAAATTAAGCTCAGAATCACGAAAAAACGCTTCTAAAGGCCAGAAATCGCATTTTAAAGTTGTGATCCCAAATTAAGCTCAGAATGGCCAAAAAACGCTTCTAAAGGCCAGAAATCGCATTTTAAAGTTGTGATCCCAAATTAAGCTCAGAATGGCCAAAAAACGCTTCTAAAGGCCAGAAATCGCATTTTAAAGTTGTGATCCCAAATTAAGCTCAGAATCACGAAAAAAAGCTTCTAAAGGCCAGAAATCGCATTTTAAAGAAGTGATCCCAAATTAAGCTCAGAATCACGAAAAAACGCTTCTAAAGGCCAGAAATCGCATTTTAAAGTTGTGATCCCAAATTAAGCTCAGAATCCCGAAAAACGGCTTCTAAAGGCCAGAAATCGCATTTTAAAGTTGTGATCCCAAATTAAGCTCAGAATCCCGAAAAACGCTTCTAAAGGCCAGAAATCGCATTTTAAAGTTGTGATCCCAAATTAAGCTCAGAATCCCGAAAAACGGCTTCTAAAGGCCAGAAATCGCATTTTAAAGTTGTGATCCCAAATTAAGCTCAGAATCCCGAAAAACGGCTTCTAAAGGCCAGAAATCGCATTTTAAAGTTGTGATCCCAAATTAAGCTCAGAATCCCGAAAAACGGCTTCTAAAGGCCAGAAATCGCATTTTAAAGTTGTGATCCCAAATTAAGCTCAGAATCCCGAAAAACGGCTTCTAAAGGCCAGAAATCGCATTTTAAAGTTGTGATCCCAAATTAAGCTCAGAATCCTGAAAAACGGCTTCTAAAGGCCAGAAATCGCATTTTAAAGTTGTGATCCCAAATTAAGCTCAGAATCCCGAAAAACGGCTTCTAAAGGCCAGAAATCGCATTTTAAAGTTGTGATCCCAAATTAAGCTCAGAATCCTGAAAAACGGCTTCTAAAGGCCAGAAATCGCATTTTAAAGTTGTGATCCCAAATTAAGCTCAGAATCCCGAAAAACGGCTTCTAAAGGCCAGAAATCGCATTTTAAAGTTGTGATCCCAAATTAAGCTCAGAATCACGAAAAAACGCTTCTAAAGGCCAGAAATCGCATTTTAAAGTTGTGATCCCAAATTAAGCACAGAATCACGAAAAAACGCTTCTAAAGGCCAGAAATCGCATTTTAAAGTTGTGATCCCAAATTAAGCTCAGAATCGCTGAAAAACGCTTCTAAAGGCCAGAAATCGCATTTTAAAGTTGTGATCCCAAATTAAGCTCAGAATCGCTAAAAAACGCTTCTAAAGGCCAGAAATCGCATTTTAAAGTTGTGATCCCAAATTAAGCTCAGAATCCCGAAAAACGGCTTCTAAAGGCCAGAAATCGCATTTTAAAGTTGTGATCCCAAATTAAGCTCAGAATCCCGAAAAACGGCTTCTAAAGGCCAGAAATCGCATTTTAAAGTTGTGATCCCAAATTAAGCTCAGAATCCCGAAAAACGGCTTCTAAAGGCCAGAAATCGCATTTTAAAGTTGTGATCCCAAATTAAGCTCAGAATCCCGAAAAACGGCTTCTAAAGGCCAGAAATCGCATTTTAAAGTTGTGATCCCAAATTAAGCTCAGAATCCCGAAAAACGGCTTCTAAAGGCCAGAAATCGCATTTTAAAGTTGTGATCCCAAATTAAGCTCAGAATCACGAAAAAACGCTTCTAAAGGCCAGAAATCGCATTTTAAAGTTGTGATCCCAAATTAAGCACAGAATCACGAAAAAACGCTTCTAAAGGCCAGAAATCGCATTTTAAAGTTGTGATCCCAAATTAAGCTCAGAATCGCTGAAAAACGCTTCTAAAGGCCAGAAATCGCATTTTAAAGTTGTGATCCCAAATTAAGCTCAGAATCGCTAAAAAACGCTTCTAAAGGCCAGAAATCGCATTTTAAAGTTGTGATCCCAAATTAAGCTCAGAATCGCTAAAAAACGCTTCTAAAGGCCAGAAATCGCATTTTAAAGTTGTGATCCCAAATTAAGCTCAGAATCGCTTAAAAACGCTTCTAAAGGCCAGAAATCGCATTTTAAAGTTGTGATCCCAAATTAAGCTCAGAATCACGAAAAAACGCTTCTAAAGGCCAGAAATCGCATTTTAAAGTTGTGATCCCAAATTAAGCTCAGAATCGCTGAAAAACGCTTCTAAAGGCCAGAAATCGCATTTTAAAGTTGTGATCACAAATTATTCTTTCATTTCCCAACAAAAATGGACGTTCTTTATATTCTATTTGTAAATTTACTAGATATCTTAATCACGAAGAGTTTATTAAAAATGCTGATAATCATACAATGTCAAATATTAAGTGTACGTTTAATGAGGGTAAATTTTATCATCAATCATCGATGTAATATTCGATGTGACAGGTTCACTTTAACCTTGCTTCTTTTATTTTCAATTTCAAATGTTTCGTCAAAATGTGCATTTCTCCGAGTCTTTTACAAGAAGAACCACAAACTGCAAAATGTTAGGCTTTGAATCAACAAAATCATAAGAAAAAACAAAGTCAAAGACTGAAAAAGGAAGGTCATTACATAAAACTTATGTTGGGTTTACACAGAAGATTTGAGTGTGCAACTATTTACCATAAATTCTGATGTATTCTGTATAACAGTCGAAGAATGTTGTTTATTTTAAGAAAAAAATGAACCAGTCAACTTTCGATAAACTAGTAAAACATTGATAAGTAAATAATGAAATGTATGTAACCTTAAACGGGTCTCGAGTACGGCCTTCCTCCATACCGGTTGAAGCCCCGCCCAGAACGGGACCGAACGTGCGGTGCTCCGAAATGATTCTGCGACTGCGACTCCCGATAGTGGCCATGTTTGCCACCACCACCGGATCCCGAGGGGCCATCATTAGAATGGGACCAACCACCGGAGCCGCTGTTTCCGCCACCTCCTCCTCCTCCACCACCACCACCCTGACCCCATCCACCCCCGGATCCGGAGCCCGATCGTCCTCCGCCACGATCCGAAAACGATCGACCACGTCCCCGGCCGCTTCCACGATTGGAAATGATGTCCCGCGATAGTTTGTTGTATCCAGTTGGACCGGTTGGTTGAGCGCCACAGGTTTCAAGGGCCAAGAAATCGTCGACGTGTAGGGAAGGTGGGCGTGATGTGTTTGGAGGGCGTGAGCGGAACAAATCTCCCCGGGTAATCGGAGCCCGGGTGAAGCCACGTCCGCGCAGTGGAGTCGCTGTTGGATGAAAATTGTTAATAAGGTTTTAAAATAAATTTGAGAAAAAAATGTTAACATACCGAAAATCTTCTTCTCCGGTCGTCCGGTGCTGGGTTCCACTTCAACGCGGCGAGTGCGGAAGCACGGAGCCGTGGCAACCCGATCCCGGTTCGAGTGAGGTGATGCCGACAAATGCAACAATCGCTTGCAATCCGAAGTAAGATTGATATCTCCGGTTAAACAGGTTTTGGCTAGCTCCTGCAAATCGCACGGAATTTGTTCCCGCTCGAGGTCTTCCTCACATGGCGAGAAACTCAACCAGAAGCTGGCCTTTAGTTGATCCTCGAACTCTTCGCTCACCACAAAAACGCTGCGCGACGAATACTGAGTGACAATTCCTTCGGCCTGGGGTAACGGGTCCAGAGCTCCAAAATCAAATGGATTGTCTATCTTCGGGGTAGCGTCACCCAGATATTCGATTAAAAAGGTGAGATTCTCTTCCAGGTTGTCCGGTGGAGTCGAAACGATCGGAGGAGCAGGTTGAGACCCTTCTTCACAATCTGGTTCCTGTGGCTCGACGGACAATGGTTTAATTTCTGTTTTAAATATGGTCAATAAATCCTTTAACAAACGGGTGCACTCGATCGGTTCTTCCGGTGTTGGCTCCTGGCCTTCCTGTTTAATGACTGGACGATAGAAGAATGCTCCCAGTTGTTCCGGGCTCAATTTGATGGTACGCTTCGGCAGATTGTAAACCAAAAGTGCGGTTTCGTCAATCATTACCAGCGAGCGCCAGAACTCGGCTAGGAGCACGAAGACTGGCCGGAAGTTGTCCGGCTGTTCTCGAGCCTTGTCGAGGAAGCGTTGAACTGTGGTCTGATAGCCATCCTTGCGTTTCTCCAGTGCCACCAGGAAGGTGACCAGTGTGATGCTGGAATGATAGCATGAAGATAAATGTTAATGCGGCATAATTTACTAGAAACGATACACTGAATTAGAACGTCTACAACAGTTTTCTATTTATTGATTTCGTCTGTAAGCAGTACGATTGTCGAATTAAAAATACTCACTCATGCTCAACCAGCAGCAGTACAGTCCGAATGGCAGCGGAAAACACCCCCGCTCCAATGTCCTCCCGGGCCACATTCTCAACAATGGTAGAGCAACAACTTTCGATGATCTCCTTCGTCGGCAGAGAGCAAGCCAGCTGCATTAACGGCGAGATGTTTTCAAACATCATCGAAAACTCTGAATCCAATAGGTTCTGGAACACGATGTAGATGTTCTCCTGGGTTTGCTGGTGGGCCGGCGTTTGTCCTGGATTCAGCAGGATGTTGGTCATCAGATCCATGATGCGTCCCGAGAGGATGGAGAGAACGGAAATTTTTACGGATGGGTGGCAAACCAAGCTTCCGAGGAAGCTGAACAAACGGGCGTGAGAGGTGCTGGCGAGGCCACCTGAGAGCAGCGATTCTTGGACGATAAGGTCGGTGATAGCTTTCGAAATAAGGAGTGTCATGTTCGGGGCCAGATCCGACAGTTGCAGACAGACTCGGCTGAAGATGACCAGTAGCGGGGTGTAGCTCGAGGGGCAGATGGTTTGAATCATTTCGGCAATGGCCGGTGACTGGGGATGTAGATGGGCAGACCAGAGCTGACGTTCGTTGATAAGCTTGGTAATTTCGGTCTGGCTAAGTTGCTGACGACATTGGATGGGGAGAGGCAAAGGGAGCAGTTCCGAGAACACTAAGAGCCCTGGTATGAAATAGTTGGGTCCGTAGAGGATGAATTTGATCAGTTCTCCGACCATCTGGGTCCAGAGACTTTTGTGGATGTTATTGGTATCTAGGCCATCCATTGGTGTGGGCTGCGTAAAGGTGAGTAGGATTTTGATGATGTCCTTCTGGATTTTACGAGCTTCGTCGATAGCAGTGGCACCGGTTGGAACACTTTGCATAAGTGCGTAAGTTTTTAACAGCGGTTCAATTATGGTGAGGTCCTTAAACTCGGTGTTACGGCATTCAATTAGGTAGGTCATGATTTTTCTTAGTACTTCCATCAAGGGACTCAAGATTTGTGTTAAGAGAATGCCTTGGGTACTGGCCAAACTTGAAGCGTGAATTGCCGGTTGGTCGAAATAGGAGTTAAGTTTTTCCAGAATCGATATCAACAGTCCTTTGCCATCAGCGGCGTAGAACTGCAGTATTGTGTATTTGAACTTAAGCTCAATGTGTGGTGGCTGGCCTTGTAGATCGTAATCAGGAATGCTTAGGAAACGAAGCAATCTCAGTGACATGATCAGATCCCCCGGAAAAGTTGTTATAAATTCCAAGCTGCGTTTGATAAGTTCAATCAGTGGATTAATGTCCTCGTAGGAGAATATTGCGTGGATTTCCAACGGTTTCAAGTAGACGGCCATTTCCTGCAACATTGCACTGACTGAGGATTCGAACTGTTCATGTTGCTTCACTAGGTTCAGTAAAATTTCCCCGTGATGAGCCAAATATCCAACGTTTCCACAGTGTCTAACGGCACAATCGACCAAATCAACGCTGAGGCTTAGAACCGGATTCTTGTGTTTCAATCCCGGCGAGCCATCCTTGCTCAAGGCACGCTTTTCACTTTCAATCAAATTTAAAAAGATCTTTATGTTGTCCTCCATGCAGATTACCTGTACAACATAACGCTTCCCAAACCCGCTCGACAAAGCGAAAAGTGATTGTAGATGGTCCACAAGTTGATCAATATCAGGACTCTTGCTACAGTAATCGATAGCATTCAAATAGTACATCGTCTGCAGTTTGTAGGCCATCTCAACTCCCAGCTGCTGACCTCTGGTAAGCTCATGGATCAAATCCTCAGGGTGCGAATCTTCCCCAACCGGACAATGTTGGAACAAAATCTTCAGAAGCACATTTACCAGTTCGACATTTTCCATCAAATAACGCAGCTTTTGATCCCGAACCAAAAGAGCAGCCAACAGATCGTAAACACACCCCATCAGTGACGAACTTGGCAGCTTCATTTCAAGCAAATAGATTAACGTTTCCACCAAATTGTGTACCGAGAAAAATGCCACAAAACTACGGTTGCTGTTCAACGACGAACGGATGTCTTTGTGGATCTCAAACTTCGCAGAAACCGGCAAGAATCTCTTCGGTTGACTGTAAGAAATCGCATCGAACGTAATCGCTTTAGTCACTTCGATGAAACAGTTTTCCAAAACCGCCAACGTAGCCGGATCCGGTTTAAACCCAGGTTCCAACCTAGTCGCGTACATATCACCAACGCTGCTACGAATCAAATCCAAGTTCTCATAAATATTTATCTTCTTCAGTAGCGATTTCAATGCAAAGCTTATCCTGCTGGACGGGTTCTCCTGAATCAGGTCCAACAAAATCTGGTACCCATTGTATTCCGGGCTTAAAAAGTAATCCAGCCCTCGTTTCGTGTCCAAACAGGCATAAATCGTTCGGATAATCATCAACTTAATCGACAGTGCCATATAACTCTGCGAGTACAGTCCCAGCAGCCGATCGAAGATGTTGAAATCTTCCTGTTCTAGCACCAGCTTGATGAAGGGCTCGGTCGAACCGAGAAATTCCGTCAGGCGGATACCCGCCTTCATGTGCCGCAGTTTGTACGCTGGCTGCGGTTGGGTCATAGCCCGATCTATGTCCAGGCCGAGTTTGATACAATTCAGGAGAATGTGAACGGCTTCGCTTTTTTGCCCGATCCAACTGTCGAGGATTTGCTCGTAGTGTTGGCGACACTCGTCCTGTATGAAAATTTGATTCAACAGCAATACAACCTAGAATGATTGCGAAAGCTAGTTATTTAGATGAAAATTTCATATTTCAAATTAAGATTCAAATTTCAGATTCCAGATACTGAATCATTCATAATTTAGAATCAGATGCAAATTTAGATTTTATATATAAAAATCAGATGTCAGATTCAGGTTCTGAGATTCAGATTTCAGATTAAACTTTAGATACAGATTCCATATTTCAAATTCGGATTTCAGATTAAGAGTATAACTAGAGATTTCATATTCAGATTTTAAATTCCTAGTTTTCTACTCAGATGTTCGTTTCTTTTTTTTTTGTTTTGCGTTAACTCTTGTTGGTCAATGTCTTTGTTTTCATCCAAAAACTCACCTGTTCAGTGTAATCGACAAAACCCTCCTTAAAATCACCCGTTTCGGACCCAAATTCGGCCGTCGTTTTGCCGGTGTACCGATTGTTGCGTAGCAAATTTTCCAAATGTTTAACCACCGACCGGGGGGAATGTTCCGGGGGAAGCTCCCCCGGTTGCAGTTCTTCCTCCGGATTGAACTTTTTGAGGGTGGCTTGGAACGGATTGAAGGATTTGTAGTATTCTCCCGGTAAGTCGTACTCCATCTCGTAATCGTAGTCCTCTGTGATTTCCTCATCGCTTAAAATTGGTTCAAATTGTTCGGTTTGAGAGAGGACGTCTTCTTCCGGTGGGATTAGGGCCGGTGAATCTACCGGAGTCGCAGAAGCAGAGGTAGGGCTGCTGGTTTGTTGATGTGGTTTTAATGGAATCGGAATCGGACGCTTCTCGTACTTGGTTTGCGGAAGATCGTCCTCTTCATCCCAATAGCTTGAGTTGTCCATCGTATCAGGACTGCGTGGTCTCCGGGGGGATTCAATCGGCGAACGGGGTCTACGGCGATCGTCCTTTTCGTGGGAAGTTCCTCGGCGGACCCGATCATAGGAACCGCTTCGATTGCGACCCCGGGCTCGATTTCCATAATCCGGGCTACGGGACCAGTCACGTTTCGCTTGTTGCTGCTGCTGTTGATAGTCCGGAGAGTGGGAATAATCATGACTCCGGCCACGGGATCTAAGTGTCGGTTCATAATGCATTTGCCGCTCCGAAGAACGGGAAATCCGTTTGCCACGACCATCGAGATGATCCGGGGCTGGAACACGGTCCAGAGCTTTCGGTGAATTCGGTTCAGCTGGACTAGCCAGAACCGGACCAGCTGCCGGTCTTCTACCGTACATGCGGGGGTCCTTTGGAATATCCTCTCCATCAGCTTCCGGATACTCTTTCTGGACGAAAACTTCGGTTGGAACCACCGGTGGCGGTTCCTCAGGCCACTCCTGAACGTTCACCGGTTCCGCTATTCCAATCGGAACATCCACCCCTATGCCAACTTCAACTGGAAGTACCTGATCCGGCTGCGGAGTCGTCTCCCGCGGAGACACAATCGGTTCCGCAATATTAGACGTCAGTATCCCATAAACGGCCAACGTTATGGTGGTATAGTATCCCTTCAGCACCAGTCCATCGGTTGGAATCCGACGGGCACCATCGTCCGGCTTCCCACATTCCAGGTGGATACAGTTGTTCTGGTTGTAGTCGAAATCACCCAAACATTCGAACGTCGGAGCACCCGGCTTCCCCAAATCGTTGACGAACAACTCAATCTTGAACTGAGACGGATTGGTAGCTCCCAGCCGGACACCCCCGGGGAAATCAGCTTGTACCCGAGCGCCTAACGGGATGATCCGCACCTCGGTGATATAAACCGGCTTCGGGAACTGAACCAAATCAAGGTTCAATTTCTGAAGGAAACGAAAATTTAATAAAAAGAAAAAAAAAAACTCCACCCACCCATCATTCTACCTACCTCGTAAGTATCGTGAGAAAAGGTGTCGAAAAATAGCAATTCCGGTGTTTCGTCGTCCATTTTTTCAGGCTTTCCGCGTAGTAAGTCGCTATTCGGTAACTTTAGCGCTAAAACGGACCGGATTTGGTATCTTTTAACCAGTAAAAATCGTTTTTATAATTTGGCCACGTCTGAGTTGGTGAAAAATTCGGAAACAAAATGCCGATCGGCTAATTTTCGGTTGACACACTCTGTTTATGAACAGCGGTACGCGCGGCACTCACGAATAGGTAGCGAATTGGGCTCTCTTAATAAGATAGGCGCACAACAAAAAAAAAACAATATTTAATTTAAAAGTTCAGATTAAACTTTTTACATATTTCAAACATTTACAAAATTGATATTTGGCCGGGCTTCGACCAGACCGAACTGAGAGCCATGAGAAAATATTCAAACAACCAAAATTGAATGTCTTACAATCCTTACTCTAGTTCGGAAAAGCGAGTAAATTTGACTGAAATGAATTCCTTGGATAAAAAACTATCGATCTTGGTTCATAAACATCAAGGATACAGCCTCTTGATGAAAATATTTGCACAAAAATTTCGAATGCCCTGAAAAAATGCTGATGGCGTTCAGTTCGGTCTGGTCGAATCCCGACCATTTAGGCTCCTGTTGGTTTTGTCAACACGCGGAGCTGTGTGTTGCAAAAATCTAAAGGTTTTTTCTTCACTTTGTTTGAATTGTAACTAAAAATAAACCGTTGTTGTTCTAGCGTTAGTGTAAATTTTTTGTTAGTTTTTATTCTGCTTTATAGATAAAGGAATATTTAAAGAAGGTATTGACAAGGCAGCCCTGCTCTAGTATTGGTACAGGCTGAGACGTCACAATCTGTTAATTTACTAGGAAACTTATCTTTTTCGTTGATAATTCGAAGAATCTGTTAGAAATTTTCCACTTGGAAAACATGTTTAATTGTAGAAGGATTCTTGCCCTTCAAGATCGGTACAAAAAAAGTTGCATTTTCGAAAAAAATTTCTATAAAATAGACCATCGAAGTTAGAAAAAATGGGGGTTTTCGCCACTGAAATTTACAAAACTTTAAAATTATTTCAAAGTCTTCCATGAAAATGTTCAAGTCAGTGCAGTTTAAGCTGCTCATTACAATAAAGTGATCGGAACCCACATTTTCATACAAAACAACAATCTTTTATTGGTATTTTAGTAAACTGATTGAACAATCATTTATTTATTGATGTTAATTGTTCTATATAAGAATTGTATATGATAAACCTGAATTTAAATCATGACAATCAGTTGAACACTCAATATCTACCAGCTAGACTTTTTGAAAGCTGATTTATTCTTCATTTTTGCACGTTTTGGCTTCAAGGCGACATTGCATTCAATAAAAATAAGAAAAAAAAACCAAAAACTATAATGCAATCTTCAAAGGACCAAAAAACTTCATAACATAGTGAAATAGTGGCCTTTCAACATAAAGGAAATGAAATTGGAATTCATGTTCGTGGTAAAACGTGTTTTTCTTTGAAATTCCTACCATTCTCATATAAATTTTCGATACAATCGTTTTTGTGACGTCACAAAAAATCCAATATGGCTCTCGGCACTACCTTATTGAAATATTCCTTGGCTTTAGATACATTTAGCACTTATTTTGGTGTTTGAAGTTTTTTGATATTTGAAATTTTTGTCATTGCATCAATTTTCAGTTACTTATAGTCGTTTGTATTAGTTATTGTTGATATATTTTATCAACATTAAAGAACGTAAACTCATTTTTACAAATTTACAAAATTGCCAAAATGGTCAAAGTTGTACAAAACGACAAAATGAAAAAAAAAATCACAAACTTGACATAAGTAATAGAAAATTTAGACAAACCTTATAAAATTGACAAAACTTATACAATCCTCTACAATCATTAGAGCAAGTTCACTGGTGTTTTAAAAAAGTGGTAGAAATTTTGACACTTGTAGCACATTTTGAAAATTTTACCATGCAAAAATGTTTTCACGATCGGCGTTGTATTTTTTTACAACACTCTTTTATTTCAGCCGTATGTGATGGAAATCGAGCTTTTTTTGCATCACAGCATGCGAAAATAGAACACGTGTTGTAAAAAAACTGAAGGCCGAACTAAATTGAAGATTTTGAAAATGTTTTTGCATGGTAAAGTTTTCAAAATGTGCCACAAGTGTCAAAATTTCTACCACATTTTCCCAACACCAGTGACTTGCTCTCAGTCACTTAACGTATTCTTTCACCTCAAAATGTTCGTTTATTCGGATATTAGTTGACCAAGTATCAAGTGACCCATGATTGTGTGGAATTTGGTGGATGCTGTAACAATTATGGGTCACGTTTATTTTGCCAAATATTATTGAATTTTCGCGTTTTACTCACTCAGTTTCATTTGGAAAATGTAAACTCATCCTTTGTGATTATATGAGACCAATAATTGGTCTTATTCATTAATTAAATTAATTAATTGAATTATTCATTTAGTTGGAATCTTTGCATAAGGGAAATACCCGCATAAGGGGCTTAACGGGTAAAGGTGTCAACCTGATAACATTGGAATTTTATGCGATAGTTCGACAGATTATATAGTGGACGTATGAAAAAAAAATTCAAACAGCAATTTTACTGTTATCAAGCGCTCACATAATATTTTTAATGCATTTTGATGATGTTATCGATTAACTAAAAATAATAGTAAAAAATAATTTCTTTTAGATCAGTCATCAGCAATCCAAATGATCGGTGACTAATAATTGTGTGTAACCCATGATTGTGGAGGGACTGTAAAATTGACAAAATTTATAATTTTGAGAAAAAAAAAACAAAATTGGCTAAATTAAAAAAACAAATGAAAAAGAAAAAAATGGTAAAATAGATGAAAATTAATTAAAATTGATGTTGCCAAAATTACAAAACTGAAAAAGATTCCAACATTTCAAATAATGACAAAAAATAAACAAACTGATAAAACTGACGAAATTGAAAAAAAAAAATGTCAACACCTATTAGCAACATTTTTAAATTATAACAAAATTAACAAAAATGATAATTTCCATCTTAAATGACAGGCATTTAAAAAATGACACAAACAATAAATTACAAAAATGTCAAAAAAGCTAAACAAACTACATAAAAACCAAACAAAAATCAGATAAAAAACATGAAATCTGAATCTTAATCTGAATTTGAAATTTAAAATCTGAAAACTTTTATCGGAATCCTGAATTCGAAATCTGAATTTGAAATCTAAAATCTGACATTTTTATCGGAAATTTGAATTTGAATATCTGAAACCTGAATCTGTAATCTAAATTTAAAATCTGAGTCTGAGATCTGAATCGAAAAACCAAATTTGAAACCTAGATCTGAAATCTGAATCTAAAAAACTGTAAGTGAAGTAGCTTTCAAGGAAGTGTTCACATTATTTGTGCAGATTAAATTTTTAAACGTCATTTTGATTTTAGTTTTTATTTTCAATTATGAGTAAAACCTTTATATGCTTACATACATATACATAGATGGTTAATTGAATATTTTTTCTCCCACGGTTTTTTCTTTCGTTTTTTTTTTTTCATTCATCTTGTTCTCTTTTTCCCCTTTCTCATATGTGGCTCTCAAGATCTTCTCTTTATTTTTTTCTCTAATAAACTTCTGCGTTTCATCTTGATTTTTTTTTTATTATTTTCTGTTGTGTGTATATAGATTTAACCAGTTTTAGCAATCGTCCGTATAGTACAACACGTACATAGGACTGAAATCGTTCGCATTGTTTCCACGCATTGTTTTATTTTTCTGTTCTAATCGTACTCATCTGTTGCGTGTTTGTCTGTCTTCTACCGTGGTTAGACAGAGTGTCGATATCTGGCCCTGAAAACCGTTTCGAGGATTTACCCACAACGGAAAAAAGATCTGCGTGGAGCTGTGTTCCTTCCACGGTGTTTTACTTTGTGCTAGATTAATTTTTCACGAATTTTATGTATTATCTCGCGTGAGTTATTCTTCGTACTTCTATTAGCCTTGTTTTGGGTTGGGATTTGTTTATCTTTTTAGATTTTTTTTTCTTTTCCGTGGTTTTTTTTTAAATTTCCTACTTGATTATTTTTAAGCCATACTAGATGTCGAATTCATCTCGAAATCTGTTTATTTCTGGCCTATCACACGATACGCAACTTGTTTGCACAACATAATCCATAACAATTATCTTCTCTGAAGTTTTTTTTACCATTTTTGAGACAAATTCGCAAATTAACTCCATTGGGAAAAAAACTGAAAAATTGAAGTTCGAAGTAATTTTAAGAATTAAAATTTCACGCACCTAAATAGAGGCTTATATATTTTGTTTTTGTGATGAGCAGTTTAGATGTTTTTTTTTTCTCGTTTCATAAACCTTTTTCGTGATACACCTTAATCCTAACCCTTGCTGATGATAAAACAAAGACCTCGATTCTGTAGAGTAAAAAAAGGGAAGGTTTAAACAGAAATAAAAGTGTGAACAGAACATTACCTAAACAAAGCAAAAATATATGCGTTGCTTAGAAGTGGGCAGCAGTGCTGCCAGAATTAACAGTCCTCACATCTCCCATGGCAAATTGATGCAAGAAAGAACGCGGTTACTCAAACAGAAAATAATGAAAAAAAAAATTCCCGATCTTGGTCACAAACGGAAAGATGAAGATCAACAGAAGAATGTGGTTCCAACTGATTTTTTTCTTGTTTTTTTTTATTATTTATTTTAATAGTAATCACAGATTAAGACTTATTCATCTTTTTACTAAATGGCTATTTTATTTCCATTTCCTTTATTCATCTTTTTTTCATCGTTTACAATGCGCAGCTGATGTTGGTCTTTACTGAAGGGTTTTTCTTCTCTCTAAAATTACACCGAAAAAAGAACAATCATTTCTTGCTTTAAGTTTTCATCGTCGTCGTTGATATTATTGGCGTTGATTTTTTCTCCAGGGCAAACAACACTGGGCTGGATTCGTTTTTTTCACTCTTATTTCAAACTCCTGTCGATCAGTTTGAAATTTGAAATTCCGATTTTTAACTAAACGGTTGTTTATATGACAGAATTTGTTTGGGAAGAATAATTATGATGTTAAATTCCCGGAAAAAAAATATTTTTTTAAAGACAGAATTAAATACTTTAAGTATTTGCTATATTGTTTCTATTTTTGAAAATTTACAAACAAAATGTCAAAACATAGGTTTAAACCCAGGGCTGGAAAACAGAAAAAAGAAAAAAAAATCGCACAAATGTCAAATTGGTCTGATTAAACCACCGATCAGTGAGTGGGTAAAAAATGTTGTTTCTTGAAAATAATCATGAAAACTTTTCTCAAGTCTTAAAGAAAGTTTTTAATTGAATAGGTTTGCAAATTTCATCAAACTGAGCATGCCCCATACATAAAACAATAATTTTATTGATTTTGTTTGGTTCCGGCATAAATTTTTATCTAAAACGATTACAACTCTTTTCGAAAACTGCTCAGTTTTTTGTCGAAAAGTAAAAAAGGGCTGCAGCGAATATATATTTTCCTCACCCAGGTTTAAACAGGACAGGAGTGGTTAATTGAGTAGAATTCAGACTATTTGTCCTGTCAAAATTTTCCACACGCTGAAGTAACAGAATGTCAAAAATTGTATTGAACTGGATTCGAAAACGAATTTTACTCGAGTACGCCCGAAAAGTAGGGTAATCTGAGCACGTAAAATTCTTCATAAGATTATGGACTCACCATTCGACGAAAACCGAACGAAACTCGGGCTAATTTCTATCTGGGGTAATGGGAACTTTCAAAATCAATTGACTTCCCGATAGGAAATTCACTGTAGTTTTTCCCCGATTGGAAGGTGCGGCGTCCGATTGTTGCATAGAAACTAAGGGGATATTTCTGCCAAGATTACCAATCGTTTTCCCATTTCTCTTCTTTTTTAAAGTTGGTACTTATTTCTGTGCTGTTTTGCCAAATTTTTAAACCCGTGGTGCTCCTGAATCACCACGCAAACCACCACGCAAATACGCGCAGCAACACGACGACAACTGAATGCTCTTTTTCCTCTCTTCAACTTCAAGTCTCAAGCTACTGTGGGTGGATGATATAACTACTTAACTTCTCAAAAGAGAGAGATACCTATGTACACTTGGTTATTTCTGTTGTTCTATACATGGCGATCGTGCCGACTCTCTCTTTCTCTCTCTCTCTCTCTTTCTCTCCGTGACTCGCTCTCGCGTGGGAGAAAATCCATTGTTTGTTTTCGGTTTTGCTCTTTTGTTTTTTTCCTTTTGTTTGTTTATAAATCCTGCGCGTTTTATGTTTCTTTTAGTTTGGGTTGCTTTTAAAATCATTGTTTTAAGTTTTTCGCTTCGGAATTTTTTTCTGTTTTTTTTTTCTGGATTCGTGTTGTGTTTTACAAGAGTGTAGCGGATTAACAATTAGAGTCCTTGAATGTTTTTATAGCTTCGGTGAATGTACGCGTACAAGTGTGTAATTTTGCTGTTGTTGTTTTTGTTTTTTTTTTTGCCTGTGGTTTTAACGTTCATATCACTACATTGTTTCACTTACAGATACATTGGTTTTTAATTTACTTTATTATGTTGTATTGTTTTATCTAGGGTTTATTCTCCTCAGCGCATTTGTTTTTTTTTTTTTGTTTCTCATTTTTTTTCATTCACTAGTTTAGTCAGTTAAAGGGTTTGCTTTAGATCTAGATTTTTTTTTTCTTTAATTTACTTAACCGTTTATCGTTGCTTGTTTCAGTTTTTGTTCTCAACCTACCGAAACACGGTTCGATATTTACAAAAACTTAAAAAGTTCACGTTCAACTTCTAGTACCTAAGAATGATATTCCTTGTTTTTAATTTGTTTTTTTTTCGGGTGTTCGTCAAATTTCGAAGCGAAGAAGTATGGGAAACCAAAAGTTTTCGGTGAATGACAAAAAAATAAATATGACTGCGTCAGTTCAACTCATTCAAACTTGTAATTTCTTGTAATAAGCTATTTGTTTCAATTGATTAGAGGTTTACCTAATTTATTTCGAGTTTGAGAAAAACAAACTATGGTTAGGTGTCGCTTCATTTGCTGTGAAATGTGCTCGACCGACTTCTTCTGAAGGTGTTGTCGATTTTTATTGCGTTTGCGGTTAAAAAAAGGTATAAAATTCCAGAATCCCTAAGATGGGGGCATCTTGCTCAGGAATTTACACACGTGTAAAAACAAATTTTCAATAAATTACTTACAGAGGGAAGTTTGAAAAGTCAAAACAAAAATAATCGAACCGGAAAGTAAAAGAGCCTATCCCAAAAAATTCACCTCTTCGAAATTGTCCCTTCGAGTCGCGAAGGCCTAAATTAAACCTCACCCGTCGTCGTGATCCTAGATGTGTCTCCTTGTTTCGAACTGTGTCCAGCAAGTTCGATTCCCAATAGTCATCTCTGTTGTAGTATCCTAACAGTCTCTCGATCACCTTTCCTCTATTCATCCGCGCTCTCTTTCTCTCTGTAACTCATACACACATTCACAGAATTTTTTCATCAGTTCTCTCCTACTTTTTTGTTTGCTCAACTCCCCGCAGGCCTTCTTCTTCTTCTTCGGTCCATCGCGTCCATCGGTCCATCAATTTTGTAATTACTAGATTTTTGTTTCATGGTTTTGTTTGATTCCTACAGTTACGCTACTAGATTTATAACAGCCCTTCTCTCGATCGCGCGCGCGTCGCTTCGCTTCGCTTTCATCAGTACATACACAAAAAAGACTAACACACGTACATAATAGGTATATGCACGTGTGTGGGGGTGTTTGTGTGGGTTTAATGTCCTACTATACGAGAGCACTACGACCAGTCGTTTCGGTTTGCTTCCATCACTAACACCAACACCACCACCGACGATCTTGGCTGCGATCGCGTTTG
This sequence comes from Uranotaenia lowii, assembly GCF_029784155.1. Lineage (NCBI taxonomy): Eukaryota > Metazoa > Arthropoda > Insecta > Diptera > Culicidae > Uranotaenia > Uranotaenia lowii. Next base: position 9,019,595 of record NC_073691.1, read on the forward strand.
CTGCTGTTGCTTCCTTCCTGGTCTGGCTTCACTAGTCGCCCGGGTGTTCCGGGCAGCTGCGATTCACCTCGAACCATTTGTCGATACATCTAAAATGGGAAAGAAGATGGTATTAGAAAAGAGAATTTATGTATTATCTCTTTCACTGAAAATTGGATTTCGTGCAATGTTTTGCGGTCGTAGTTATCCGTACAAAGGTTGACTGAAAAGACGTTAGCGTGTAGAACTCCGACAGATTTTACACTGATTTGACAGGTCGCACAAATGTCGCAGTCATGAGTGCGCAGTCCAATTTAGTGCGCTGCGATTAATATAATTTTTGTGATTGTAATTCGGACTGAGTTACAGCACAGCCAATTATTCTTGGGCTTGGGCTAAAAAGAATAAAGCTCGCTCGCTAATAGGTTTCCACAAGAATGACAGCTAGTCTGAGTAAAATTGGATTGAAGGCTACTGCTTTCTCTGTTCAACACATGGGAAATTGTATACCGGGATTGCGAGCGCGCTCATCGCCAATTAGGCTGATATCATACTCAGGCGAAAAGCAGCGCGTTGATTTGCGACGCTCTCACACGACATACATGCTCTCATTTAATGTCCATGGAAAAAGCGCAGACCTGTCATACTGAGCGCTTTGGAAAGTGTGACAAAGCTGATGCCAGGGTGTTTTGTAGCGCGACAAGTACGAAATCCAATGGGAATATTGTTTTTTTCTCGGTTTGAAGCAGTGATTCCGGGTTTCAAGCACAATAGTTCGAAGATCCGTCCGAATTTGTGATAATAAACTAAATAATATCCTGATCGGTGAGAAATTTCTCTTGAATTCTTAGTTCCCGAAAATAGACCGATCTGGTGTGGAAACGAATCGATTGGTCGGCAGCGCCCGTATTTTGGTCCGGTTTTGAACCGATTTGCCGATTTTTCGATCTGGGACGTGGTGAGAGCGCGCATTAGGTGAACTGTGGAAAAAACGGTACGGAATTCCTAAGTGGGCTAGAGGTCCCCCACCGCTAGAAGTATTCGTGTCGTAATTCAGGGCGTTTCGCAAACACTTTTTAATTTGGGGACTATTAACCTCAAAAAATACCGTTTTCGTCGGCCGGCTGCCCGGTTTTTTCACTGAAATTTTTGGAGGTTAATTTTCCCGTTCTCGTCTGTACAGGCCAGTATGCGTGAAAAATAGAGTTGTTTCTGACAATTCTCATGCACAATAGTCCTATTTGCCGTTGGTTGTGTAAGTGATATTATGCTGGTTGTTTAACCAAGACTTTTCAGTTTTGGGACAGTCAACCTCAAAAATGACCATGTGTGTCGACCAGCAGCCCGTTTTTTGTGCCAAGAGTTTTTGATGTTAATTGTTCCGTTTCATCTGTACACGCTCACAAGTGCGCGTGAGAAATGTCAAAAACAACTCTATGTATAAGGCTGATGTCATGCTGAAACAACTAGCAACGCAACGCAACGCAACGTTCCAATAAGATTGCGTTGCATTGCATTGGTATGTCATGCTGGCGCGACCTGTCACTTTGAAAATCCCTACAAATCATCACTTCTCTACATCTGATAATGCTTTGAATCGTCTCCTTTCTTTCCGGAGCCATCAAAAACTCATCAAATCACGACCCGGATTGCAAGAATGCCGAAATTTGAACCGACAAAATTCCTTGTTTTTTTGCCGGAACTAAGAATTCATGAAAATTTTCTCGCCGATTAAGATAGTTTTTAGTTTATTATCACAAGTTCGGACAGATCTTCGTACTATTGTGCTTAAAACCCGGAATCACTGCTTCAAATCGAGAAAAAACAATGTTCCTATTGGATTTCCTACTAGTCGCGCTACTAAACACATTGGCATCAGATTGGTCGCGCTACTCAAAGCAACCAGTATGACAGGTCTGCGCGATTTCCATGGAGATCAAATGAGAGCTGGTTAGTCGTGTGAACGTTGCGTTGTAGGTCGCGTTGCTAGTTGCTTCAGCATGACATCAGCCTAACCGGCGTCCCACTGGCGTGTACGAATGAGAAAGGGAAGATTAATCACCAAAAATGGCAGTGCCGCCAAACACGGTCATTGTTGAGGTTAATTTGCCTAAAATTTAAGTGTTAGTGGAACGCCCCTGATTTCGACACAAATACTACTAGCGGCAAATAGAACTATTGTGGAGATGTGCGAAAAACGCAAAATTCGTTAATTTTTTTAATCAATCGTTGAATATGTTTTTAAGAAGAACAATATTTGTTTATGTTTCTTCATGTATTTTTCAAGAAAATTTAATTTAAATTTGAACACCGGTTCGACTAGTTTCGACCAAAACATTGGTTGAATGAACTGTCATTTACTGATCGAAACCAATTTCTATGTGTCATTGAACAAACCTGTTGCTTATTTTTGAGATTTGTCTGCGGGCTTAAGCGAATAAAACAATACTTCATGATGAAGACAATGCATATGTCGTCAGCGAAACAAATATTTAAAACATTTCTGTAATATATCACCTATTTGATTTTTTCCAGACTTTCATCTTATTCAAATTGAAAAGCTCGCGTGAGTTTTCATTAGGTCGTATGAAACATCTTAAGAATCCACAGAAAACTGCCCAAAAAGTAATCAGAACAACTTTTAAATTTGTATTTCAATATGGTGTCCAAACTACAAATATTCTAAATGGAAAAAAGTTGCGACTAGTTTATGTCAAATTTTGTATTTTTTTGTAATAAAACTGTTTGTTTACATTTTGTTACATACGAAGTAATGAAAACTCACGCGAGAAAGAAAATTAGTTTTTAATTTACTCAAAAGTTGAAGCAAAATAACATTTCATAACCATATGCTCGTGATGCATTTATGCATACAATGGCAAAGCAACGACGATTTAAAAAAAAATGCTTCTACATTCCCTTACGTAGCTTAAAATTCTTAAAATTTAAAGGGTCCGGCAATTGAACTGCTACATAACTTTAGGAGTGATTATTATGAAGTATACAAAACCGAGTTAGATGACATCTTGTCACCTTGTTAACATTATGTCTAAGATGTCAGAGGATATTTTTGTTAATTTTGTAATCAAGTGTTTTTTTTTTGTAAAAATAGTCCTCGAACCTTAATGTAGTGCTTTGATTGCCTAGTTCCAAGCTGTAAAACGGTAGAAAGACATATTTCGTGAGTTGTCCAATGAGTGTATGTTTATTTTTTATTTTGGCTCTCACTTGGAAGATACCTGGAGATCATGGTGAAGATCATCAAGATGCACCCTGAGAGAATTTCTTGGCGTAGTAACACTAAATTGACGACACCGCATCAAAATCGCCGTCGGATCTTGGAAGATGATCTTTAGGCTCAGCCTTACAAGATCCTAAGATTTCAAGACCTCTCGTTTGAACAGAAGCCAGAGCGGGTAGAAAGGGCTAAGGCGCAGCTTACGCGGTTCACGCATGAAAAATTTGGAGAATATCGTGTTTTCTGCCGATGAATTCGTCGCCGTACAGCGGTTCGTGAAAAAACAGAACTACAGATTTTGCTCATATTGCACGGGATTGTGCCAACGTAAGAACTTAATTACACAATTAACACACGACGTATTACAGGACACGAAACTTAACGTTCTTAAAAAATGGAAATTGTTATAAATTTGACCAACCTTTCGACAAATACTACGACATAGTAGGATGCTGCAAGTGTGTTTTAATTTCTTTGTGTGATCAGTCGGAAATCGTCCTGTAGATGGGCAACATCGAGCCCGAAACCGGTCGACAAAAAAGGTAATTTTGAATCCTTTGTCCGTTTTGTAAGAACGTTAAGTGTCGTGTCCTGTAATACGTCGTGTGTTAATTGTGTACAGATTTTGGTTGCCAGAAAGATCACGAACCTATGCAATCGTATTAAAGGCCACAAGACGACAGAAATCTGTCTTATTAAAGGTCTGGGTCGGAATCACCCGTACTTTCCTAGTGAAGATTAACCGAACACCCTGAAGAGGTGTAGATCAATCAGTTTACGTATCGAAAATAGTTCTACGGCATGTCCTCGAACTGTGGACACGTCCCAATTTTGGTTTTGGTTGGTGGTTTTTCAGCAGAACTTCGTATTGGCTTACGAAGAAAAAATTTTTGTGTGCGATTTTTTTTTTTTCGAGGGTTAATTTTGAGTACGGAGTGGTCGGGGTGTTCGCCGGACCTGAACCCTATGGACTTGGCTGTCTAGGGTATACAGAAGCCCGAAGGCTACTCTACAAAACATGACGGGTTTGAAGTTCTGAAGCGCCATCTAGTTGAATCCTGGGATAAAATACCACAAAAACCACCTGCGGGCTTTTTAGTATATGTGCCTTGAGCTTCTTCAGCGACTGTTATTTGTTAGCTCTAATGTAGCATTTCAATTGCCGGACCCTGTATAGCAGACAAGTTGTCTATAAATTCAATCACTATAAGTAACAAAAGTTATTTGGTGAAATTCGGCCAAGGGAGTTAAAAATGGCAGCTTTTTGAGTTTGGAGGACCGACGTTTTTCGACCTTTTTTGGGAATTTCTTCAATGCAGATTATGTGTTTTGATTCTCTAACATCGATAAATTCCTGAATGTCTAGACTATACATATCGAAAGAAAAACCAACAACAATCCAAATTACGATCCACCCTTAAAACCGAGAACATATATTCATAGCTACAGCCATCTATTTGTTGTTTGTTTGACTTACCCTTTATGATAGATGCATAAGCATGGTAATCTAGCAATGATATCACCGGGACATAAATCTTCTAAACATATAACACATTCACCCTTGGCATCCTTTAAGCAGTCCTCTGCGGAAGTGAGTGTCGTATTGCGTGGTGGATGCATCAAACGTCGAACGTCGTCGTCACCGGTTCCGGATGTTGCCGTTGAGGATGAAGAAGTGTTGATGGACCGGTTGCAGCATTTTTTTTTTGTTTCGAGACCGGCGGAAGAAACGATAGAAAGAAAAGACAAATATGATGAGCAAACCAGGAACAAAAAATCTCATACGGTTACAATCTCAAAAACAAGGTTCAGGTCTTTTCCATCATCGTCATCACCATCGTCGGACGAAATGGATTGTCTCTGTTTCTTCTATCCAAGCCGGTGGTGGTGTTAACCGGATTCACCTGGCTGTCAGGCATAAAATTTGTGGCTTCCATTCCGACGAGGTTAATCAAAAATCGAATCCTATGGTTTCTGGGTTGTTAGCCGATGAAGATGGAAAAGGGCACTGTTTTCCACAATCCATTTCTGTCAAGATGGGCCGGGTTGTGGCAAACAAAATCTTTATATTTTTATTCTGAACAACATCTGAATGACCTTTTTTTAACTTTTCCAATATGCACAGTAGGGTGGCAATGGAAGTATGGGAAAAATTTTATGATCGAATTTTAAAAACCGACTATATACATTTTGTAGATTGGCCAAAAAACTGCCCTGTGCAAAATTGCAGCTCAATTCGACTTCATTTCGTGGTGCCTCAAAGCGCTTGAAGTTTGGTTTTTTGACTCTCAAAAATTACCCAAAGGGGGACGACTAAAGAAAAACGGAAAAATTTAAATTTAAATTTTGATGCCAAATGACTTAAAAATGCATAAAACCTCTAAATCTTGTGTTATCTAAAAAAAATGTCAAAATCGTAAAATCCGTAATATCGAAATTTTAATGTTGATACTAAATGATTTAGAAATGCATGAAACGTCTAGACATCTCGAAAAAAAAAATGTTTTGTCCAAAAATCAACTTTCCTGGACTAAGCCGCATAAAAGTCGATTTTTGGCGTAAAATTATTTTTCGAAATAACACCAGATCACGACGTTTCAAGCATTTCTATGTCATTGGGCATCAAAATTGAAATTTCAATTTTCCGAATTTCCTTTGATCCCACCCTGGGGTTAATTTTGAAATAATGAAGTCGAGTTTTTTTTTTTTTTCATAATAACACCAGATTTCGATATTTTATACATTTTTAAGTCGTTTGGTATCGAAATTAAAATTTCTATTTTTTCTATTTTTTTTGGCCCCTCCTTTGGTGAGTTTTGAGGGTCAAAAACCGAAACTTTGAGTGCTTTGACGCACCTCTAAATCAAGTCCGATTGAGCTGAAATGTCGAGAACCCACTATTGCAGTATAGGCTGAATTTTGGGTGTAATTTTGCGAATTTTGAAGAGTTTGACCATTTAAAAAATTGGAACCATATTCACGATTTTGCAGTTTTAACAAGTTTAAAAATTTCAACAGTTTCGATCATTTTGACATTTCTGACAACTTGTAAAAGAGTTTACGATGTTGACTATTTGAACCATTTATTTTCAACATCATAAATTTTTATTATGTGGACAATTTGTAAATTTTGAAAATTAAATTTAATCTTTTTCGACAATTTGGCGAATCCTAAAATTTTGGGCAGTATGGAAAATTTGACAATTTTGAATTTTCCAACAATTTTGACAATTTCAAGAATTCTGATGATTGTAGGAGTTTTGAACAACAATGAAAAAACTTTGGTCACTTTGACAACTTGAACAAAAGTTTCAACAGTAAAAACAGTCGAAAGACTAGACTACTACTTACCATTATAAGATAAACGAGGTTTTGTTAGGCACATTACTAAATGACACTCTATATCGTCGGGCATTACAAACTTGCTGCACACTGGACATTTTATGCCTGTAAAGAGATAGAGAAAAGGAGAAAAATAATGATCAATAAAAGATGTGTGACGATTTAATTTAACGTGAAGAATATATAAGCTGAAAAATTGACCAGGAGACATGAAGAGAGAGAGATAGATGGAAATGGCTGTGCCGTTTGCTTTATCTTTGTTTCAGAAAATGAAAACAATGTTTAAGACTACATTCAAATGTGAATATTTTATGTTAATTTGCAGAGAAAATACTGCTATTTTAAATTTTGAATATGTTTTTTTAATCGTTTTACGAGACTTCCATGTTTGAGTCAGTCGGTTTTCCGAAAAAAAAACGGGTGGTTTTAAAAAAAACGGCTAAGGCCAGGAAAGTCAAAAAAAATATTTTCAAAATATTACCAGATCTCGACGCTTCGTGCATTTCTAAGTCATTTAGCATCAAAACTAAAGTTTTGACTTTCCGAATTTCCTTTGGTAATTTAAGAAATTATAAGTCAATTTTAGACCAAAAAAAATGTTATAATGTTTTATGAATTTTTTAGTCATTTGGCATCACAATTAAAATTTATAGTTTTTCGTTTTTTCTTGAGTGGTAAATATTTAGCGTGTAGCGCAGAGCTGCCAAATTCGTGGAAATACTAAAAAACGACATCAGTATTTTTTCAATTCAATTTGTTTAATTTTATTATCAAAAATGGAGCTCTACTTAAAAAGAAAGCTCATTTAAGGCACGTCGCAGCTTTTTGATAACTTTAATAAAAACACCAGAGGACCCCATCCAGTCAGTCACACCAGAATCAACACAATCCGAGAGGGAGAAAATAAAGCATTTCTGACCTAATTACATTTTTCTCATTACCATACTAGTTGGATTTTTTCGTTATTGTTGTTGTTGCTGCTTTCTACCTCTCATTTCCAATGATGTTGTTTTCGTAGAAACGGCTGCCTGCAATAAATTTACCCACACTGACTGGACCTCCTCTCTTGGTCTCGGTTCCGTTTTTTGTTGCCCACACTAACTTCCTGATGGTGGTGGAACGGGACTCCCGAATCGCCGGGTGAATGTCTGCCGCCAGCTGTTGAAGGACATCATGTCCGTGAACTGCGGTGAGGTGCCTCCCTCGCGAAACTACAAGTTGTTTCGCGTTTTTTGAGTTTTTTTTACTGTGAATCGTAACCTTCGAAGAGACCTTTTTTGCCAATTTCGGTACTTTCCCATTGACCATATGGAGCATAAATCAATTCACAATTCAGTGTTCCCAGTTGGACGCAAAAGTAGTAAGTGACCAAATAAAGTCAACAGATGGATAATCGAGACGCATAAAAATTAGTGCACCTAGCAAGTTCACCAAACCGAGAAAAAAAACTGACGCACTGAAGAAAGAAATAATCGAACCATCGAGTGGGATGATTTTTTACATAGTCTATCACATTAAGAGGCCTAAAAATGAATGAATGCAATTCAACAAGACAGTTTTCTGTTGGCTCATGTTCTGGATCCAAATGTTCGTTGAGATGTAACTGAAGAGCTCTCAACGAAGATCGTTTATGTTCCAGCTAGACGGACAAACAACGAAAGCATGGAGTTTTGACATTATGATGATGAGAATTATTACATATGAGTTTAGATTTATCGTTTCTTATTGTTCAAAACCATTATCCCATCCATCATATTTAGTTGGAAAAATCATGAAACTAGAACAGTAACTGAAAGGCTCTCAACGATGATTCATAATGTTCTAGACCAACAAAAGTCGAAGATATGAAATATTTAGCGATTAAAAATATTATCACTATTGAGTTCTGTTTAACTGTTTTTTTTCGCTTAAACCACTGACCACACTGACATGACACTTAGAACCAAAATTCAACCATTTTCTGTCTAATTTTTTGTTGTCAGATTTTGCAGGTTCGCAATACCGACGGCAGGTGGCGAACCTGAAAAATTTAACAAAAAATGCCCTGTAGGAAAAATGGTCCTGTTTAGCCCGATTTTATCGTAGAAATTGCGTGTTTTATTTTGAAAGTTGGGTGACATTTCCTAACTGGGATAGTATTTCTTCAAATCGATCGATGCGCACTCTGGAATCGACATTGCGTACTGTTGGAAAAATTATCCAGAAAACGAAATCGAGTGTCCAGTCAGTATGGTCAGTGCTTAAACCATCATTCTAGCTATGCTTTACCAGAAATTTCAACAATATTTTCAACAACGATCAATAATGCTCTAGACTGACGAACGATGAAAGTTCGAGTATCGAGCGATTGCTGAGTATTGTCAGTACTACTAAGCTTTATTGAACCGTTTCTTATCGTTCAAATCTTGATTTGAACTCCGTTTTATCAGAACAAGTAACCACAAAAACCTAAAAAAAACGCTCACTTCTCTTGCAGGAAAAAAGATCTATATCTCAAAATTGCAGAGTTTGTAATAGTTACAAATAAACGTTTATTGATTATTTTTCTTTCAAAATTTGTTTAGGGGGTGCGGCGAGCTCGATAATTCAGTACAAGGGGACCATGATTGAAAAAAGTTTGAAAACCACTGCTATAGACTGACTATAGTTGTAGTCTCTACTGAGTTTTGTTTAATGGTTTCTTATCGCTTTAACCATCAATCTTGTTTTGCTTACCAGAATTTTAAAAGGGTTTCAACGACGATCTTTAATGGTGTAGACTGGTAATCGATGAAAGCATTGAGTAACGGTTGGTAAGTATTGTCACTACTACTGAGTTTTCTATCGTTCAAACCATGATTCCAACCACATTTTACCATAAAAAGTAACCAAAAACGCTCTCAATAAAGATCTATAATGTTCTAGACGGCCAAACAATCATATTATGAATCGCCTTTCGGAACTTTGACATTTCCAAATCCTTTTCATCGCCCATCTCTATAAACAGTTCAGCGGTTTTCAGTCTTGTAGCAGTTGTGATTGTTCGGAATAACAGGCAACGCTACACACTGTTGCTGCTACCACTAATAGTGGCAGCTGACTTGCCGGTGATTTAAAACCACCAAGAACACCTAACCGAACCAATGAAAGAACCGTGTAACTCGCAGCAGAGAGCGACGACCAGCAGTGTTATAGTTCCTTCCAAAGCAATGTCAATCAATGGCCTTGAATTACATATGGACATATCGATTGGCCTCCTTCCATATTGGCCAGCTAGCTAGCCGGAGCTTAGTCGCTCACAGTAGATGGTTGGTTTTCGGTAACTTTTCATCACTATTCACGCTACTAGGAGGAAAGAAGGGGGCGCGCACGTTCTCATTAATCTGCCGGTATTAATCTCGACCACAAGTGTGTTTTACTGATATGGATAATTGCCAGGGGGCCAAACCGCTTCGGATCGTTGGACGAAGAAGCTATGAAGAACTGTGCGGAAACTAAACGGCAATATGGATTCTAAAAGCTCGCTCTAATGTATACGCGCGAAACATAATCGCTTCGAGAGCGGCGGAAGTGTGCTAGAATTTTCAATGCCAAACCAAATATTAATTTCACCTTCCTTCCGGTTTATTATGGTCTTTTTCCTACGCTTTTCTTGATTTGCAACTCCATAAGAAAATTTCACAGTGACTGATGTCGAGAATCAATACTTTCGTTGAGAGAAACTAAACGACTTTCAACGGCATTTCATGATGTTCTAGACTGACAAACTATGAAAGAATGGAGTGTCGAGTAATTTATGAGAATTTTCACTCCTGAATTAAATTTGACTACTTCTTATTATTCAAACCAACATTTCAACCTTATTACAACAAACAATCAACGACGTTTCATGTTATTCTAGACTGGTTAACGATAAGAAAAATGATTCGTGTGGTTTCAATATGCCTAAAACAATTACTTTCTAGACTCATAAACAGTAACTGAAGAGCTCTCAATGATGATGCATAATGTTCTAGACTGACGAACGTGGAAAATATTGAGTAATTTTTTTGCATATCCATCGCTGTTTCTGGAATGCTGCTTCTTTCGACATCTAACTTTAAATTAGCCAAGTTAGGTCCGGAGATCTAAGAATTGATATATTATCATCAAGGTATCTATGAAAGTACGGAGTGTCGAGAAATTTTTGAGAATTCTTTGTCCATACTCCATCACTCCATCACAAACCAACATTTCAACCTTATTACAACAAAGATATCAACGACGTTTCATGTTATCTTAGACTGGTTAACGATAAGAAAAATGATTCGTGTGGTTCCAACACGCCAACTACAATCACTTTCTAGAATCATTCACAGTAACTGAAGAGCCTCTCAACGATGATCCATAATGTTCTAGACTGACAAACGTGGAAAGTATTGAGCTATTTATTGCATATCTATCACTGAGTTTTCATTTGTTTCTGGAATGCTGCTAATTTCGACATTCCACTTCAAATTAGCCATTTTAGTCCCGGAGAGCTACTGATTGATACATTATAGATTGTATGACTTTCAAGTACTTTCCCCTCACAAACTGCTCCGATAATCACTGCTAGACGCTTTATTTCAAGGAAGTACCTGCTTCCATAAAATTGACTAACATACTGTCCACTTCTAGAAATTGACTACAGTTCTCTCACCTCTTAACAAATAGACACTTCTAATAAACGAAAAAAAAGCAAAGCATAAGAGTTTCATTCCGGGAGCAAATTTCATTGATCCTGTTCCGGACCATTTTTGCCTTTTTTTTTCGCTGCTATCCATTTGATAATTCGAGCACATTGACCCTCTTCACCGAGTGTCTAAAAATACTGGAATTCCGTCACACAGAATGTGCTGAAGCACAAATGTTGCAGAAAAATGAGAGAGAGTGTGGGGAGGAAAAACCACACGTGGGACATACAAATTGTTCTTGATTAGGGTTTTCTGGGATTGATTCGGGGCAATGAAGCTTCGCAGAAGGAATGATTTACAAGAAAAAAAATAACACATCACACATTCAGATTTTCCCATTTATGTAACATTATATTTATTATTTATTTGCTTACCTCTGATTGTTTTTTTTTTTTTGAGTTATCAGCCTTTCATTAACATTTGAAATTCTATAGTCTTCTGTTTTCTGTCATCTATCTTCTATTTTCTATCTTTTGACTTCGGTCTTCTGTTTTCGTCTACTGTCACCAGTATTCGATCTTCACTCTGCTGTCAGCAGTATTCAGTTTCCTGTCTTCTATCTGCTGTTATCTGTCTTCTATCTCTGTCTTGAGTCTTCAGTATTCTGTTTCCTTTTCCTGCCTTCAGCCTACTGTATTCTGTCTTCTGTTTTTTTTTTCAAGTCTTCTATCTTCGGTTTACAGTTTTATGTTTCAGTCTTCTGTTTTCTATTTCTGTCTTCTGTTTTTGTATTCTGTCCTTTGTTTTTGTCTTATGACTCAAGTCTCCTAAATTATATCTTCTGTATTCAGTCTTTTGTTTTCTCATATCTGTTGTTTTTTTTTTTTTTTTTTGCTTTAAGTCTCCAGTCTTCTGTTTTCTGTCTTCTCAGATGTCTCTGTCTTCAGTCTTCAATTTTCTGTCTTTTGTATTCTGCCTTCTATTTTCTGTCGTCTGTTTTCAGTCTTATGTCTTGTCTCCCTTCTTAATTTTTTGCCTTCCGTTTCCTGTCTCCTATCTTTTGTCGTCTGCCTTCTGTATTTTTTCGGTCTCCGGTCTTCAGTCTTCTGTCAAAAAAAAAAACATTGACAACCTCATTTCCCCAAGTTCAACGGACAACTTTCGAATCGCAAATAAACCACACTATTCCACTGATTGACGCGGAACCATTTCGGAAAACTAAAAGAAAAAGACTAAGACTGGTTTCGGGCTCAGCATCCTCTAGTGTGACTCTTGCTGACCCTGG
>NC_073691.1:9032572-9116521 GCF_029784155.1 Uranotaenia lowii
TTGGGGATATCCGACTCTCTTTCCAAGAGGAGAAATAAAAAGCAGCAGCAGCAGCAGCAATATCGAAAGACACCTCCTCGTCGTCAGCTCAGCTCAGCTTAGCTCAAAGATCAAAGACATCAACCACACAAACCGGCCCTCTGCCATCAGTTTATGGGAGACATGAATAGTAAAAAAAATGGAAAGAAAAAAAAGGACCGGCTATTGGCGACGTCCGGTTAGGTTTTTGCTTCTTCTGATCTTCATCTTCTTTCGTCAATAAATCGTAAATAGGTGTAGGTTTCGAAACGTAATGAAGTTATGATTTTTGTCATCGACGCAATAACATAAGTCCTCTTCGTCCAGTGCAAAATGGTTTTGGGTGGGAATCTGATTCTGCCACAGGCAACTAGACACAGTTGTTCAGAAGCAAAATTTGATCTCCTTGTTCCTCGGAAAAGGTTATGTTGAAACCGAAATGTTGAAAAGTTTCAAAATTTTTGCATATTCGCATGATTTCTTGATAAAGATAGCAAAAAATCCGAAACGTTGGTTGGAGCTACAGTTTGATAAACAAATGTATTTACTTCTAAAATTATCGCCACCTCAACTTCACTTTGGGCATATGTTCATAGTCACTGTTCCAAAACCCGGACTGCGAAGCAAGGTTGCCGAAATCACAGAAAAATCATCAATTTCACAGAATTTTGAGCCAAATTTCATCACAGAATCTGTGTCACAGAACACAGAATTCCGGGAATATTCACAGATTTCACAGAATTTTAAAATTTTGAACGTTTTATCAAAATTATTTTTTTTTATGTTTATTCTAATTTTGGATAATTATCTTTGAATTGGAGAAATATGATAAAATTGATAATGTTAATTGATTTTTCTTAAGTAAAATGTAAAAAAGACGCAATTTGACATGACTTTTTAATGAAATTAATGGAAAAAGCATCACAGAAAATCGTCACAGGATTTTTGGGAAAAATCACAGAAAGTCAGAAATTTTTTTCGTCAAAACACAGAATTTTTTTCTTTGCTGCGAAGCTGCGTCTCAATTAGACCAAAAAGAACTTCAGCTTGTCAAAGAATTATTCGAACATATTTAAACTACCATATTTTTCAATCAATTGATAGTTTCACATTTCATAAAAAAGGAAAACAAAAGTGGAGTCAAACTGAAACCTTGTGGGATACCATCAATCTTCATCTACAGATTTGTGCAAAAAAATATTTGCTATTTGTTTTCCCTGTCTGCTTATCGGTGTCAACTAACGATATCGTTTGTGTAGGTAAAATGTGAGCGACCGGTTGTAGGTTTCTTACTATATTAACAATTCACAAACGAGTTGAGGGTCTTTGCGCCCGCCAAAGACGACGACGACGACGACGGCAAGACGAAGAAGATGCAGTGTTTTTGTTATTATGACGCCACTGACCGACGACGACCGACAGACCGGTTCAAATTGTCGCGGGAGATAAAATCTATTTGGGCGCGTAGCTAGACGGCCGGCACGGCGTTGCATCAGAGAATAAATTTCTCTCGGGAAAAATTTTTACTCAACAAACTGCAGTTGTTAAAAAACGTCAAATCAGAAGCTTAGTTTACAAAACAACATTGTACTCAAATCAATTATATTAAGCCCATTTGAAATGTTACTCTAGAAGTGAGTTCAAATTTTGTCTGATGAGAGTCACTACTGAATAATCTCTGGAGAGTAAGTAAGTCTACGTGTATAGTGAAAAATAAGAATATAAAAAAAGAAACTACTTCGTTTCCCCCACCTTAAACAAGAGAAAAAAAACAAATTCATGTTAAGTAAAAAGTAAACATAAATGTATGCATTACCATCATCAACTTCCTATTGGAATACAGTAAATATGGTGGTCAGTCTGCCGCAAATTGATGCGATGTTCACTAACCGCGCTGCCGCCGTATAATTTCTTCGTGTGTTAAGTCAAACCACAATCGTCGTCCTCGATTGATGTTTGTCACCGCAACAAATGACTACATACACTCGAAGTTGTTGACATTTTATTAAAGACAAGATTGTTCTTCTGTGTCTGTTGTTGACAACAACCAACAGATAGAATACTTATGGCTTATCATCTTCGGCTGATTGTGAAGGATGAGTTTCCTCCTCTAGAGAGTCATTTTGATAGGGAAAAACAAGGGAACAACGCTCTCTGTTTTGTGTTTTGCGATTAACCGTGCCATTAGGTCAAAGTAATTCAAAGATACGATACGATTTATAAGGCTCTCGAATCAGGGCAACTGTAACACTGATCTTTTATTGAAATTGGACCACCGAAATTAGATCTGACCCAGGGAAAAAAATGGTAACTCCAGGTGCACAAGAGACATGTTGCACATTTTTTTTTAAAACAGTCCAATAACTTCGTAACTTAACACATATCACTTCACTTAGCTTCTATCATAACATCGCGTTGAACAAACTAAAAATTCACGCACCATTTTTTATGAGGATGTCTTCGCATATTCATAACTACATTAGTGGATGTATGGGAAAAATTTCATAATCGAATTTTGAAAATCGTAGTTTGTAGATTGTCCCGAAATAACTGATCTGTGAAAAATTTCAGCTAAATCCGACTTGATTTAGGAGTGCCTCAAAGCGATAAAAAAATGAAATTTTAATTTTGATGCCAGATGGCCTAAAAAATGCAAAAAAAAAAAATCGAAATCTGGAAATCTGGACCAAAGGAAATCGGAAAAATCTTCATTTTAATTTTGATGACAATTGACTTAGAAATGCATGAACCTCGAGTCGTAGTATAAACAAAAATAAATTTTGATCAGAATTCAACTTTCTGGGACTTAGCCGTTTTCGGATATCAGACTAAGAAACAGAAAGTCAGTTTTTTGCCAAATTTTATTTTTTCGAAGTAACACCAAATCTTGACGTTTTATTCATTTTTAACTCATTTGACGTCAAAATTAAAATTTTGATTTTCCGAATTCCGAATTTGGTTCCCCCGTTTGTTGTTTTTTGAAATTTTTTTCTCGATTTTTGACAAAAAAAATTTCGGGATAGCACAAGAAATTGAAGTTTCATGCGTTTTTAAGTAATTTGTCATCAATATTAAAACTTCGATTTTTCCAATTTCCTTTGGTCTCCCGATTGTTGATTTTTAGAATAAAAAAACGAGGCTCCCGTAAATCCAGTCCGATTGAGCAATTTCGGACAGGTCAGTTTTTTGCATCAATCTACAGAAAGGATATGGTCGGTTTTCGAAATTGGACATGACCCATTTGGCTGTCACACTAATCTACATGTACGTTTCGACCTACCCACCATTCGGCTGAACGACCATTCGACAAAACGACCTTTTTATCTAGCATCCATTCGAGCTTATATCCATTCGGCATGATGACCATTCGGCCTGACGTGCAGACACGCGTTTATCGGCCTAGCGACCACTTGGCCTAACATCCAATCAGCCAAAAAATATTGTTTTGTCTTATTCGGTCAAACATCCTTCTTTAACTCATTCGGCCTAACATCTTTCGGAAGACGGCCTTCGACCGAATGTTCAGTCCCCTTCAAAATCACTTTACTTTGTTCTGATCTGATCAAAAGAACACTTCTCCTAAAAGTCTTCTACTTTTAAACAAACAAAAGAAGATGTTCTCTGGTTGGAATATGTATAATTGTAGAAAGTAAGGAGCCGTTCACTAATTACGTAAGCACGATTTTAGAATTTTTAAACCTTCCATGACTTTTAAGAAATAGTAAGATTTCTTACAAACCTCCCTCCCCCCTTGAAAAATTTTACGTTTTCAAGTTTTAGGAAATTGACAATTTTTTTTTCTTAAACAATGAGAATCGGATATTAAAAAGAAGACATATGTTCAAGCCAATTGTCATCAGCTTGAAGAATTTGTAGTTCCGGAAAATTCTAGAATTTCTAGCAAATGATTGTTTCCACGTGCATCGAATGTTCTGGAATTTCTATTTTGTTCTACACAATTTGCGCTCGCCTAGGATTCCAGAACCATCTTTCGTATATTAGTTCGCGCGTGGCGGGAACATTCCAGAAGGTTCGATGCGCATATAAATAGAGCCTCGCGTTGCAAGGCGAGTTGAGTTGAATTTAATCCGCGTTTTAAGTATCGTTAACCTTTCCAAGTTGTAAAAGTCTAAAGAGAAATAGTAAAATAAAGAGAAATACCTTTAAGTTAAGTGTTGTGTCGTCCTTCAATCTACCGAAACAAAAATACAGCCCACTGCCGAAACAACATACGAAGACCATTTCTGGAGCGATCTGGAACTTGTGTTGACTCGCATTGATCTTGGTGATCGTAAACTTTAAGCCTGCCTGCACAAGAGATGTTGCCCCAGCTGAGTCTTTTTCGCGCTGCTTAGTTATCTCTATCTGTTATCTCTCTTGGCAGGATCCGGAGCTATCTAACTCAGCGGTCGGGAAACCGGGGTAAATTACTCCAAATGGGGTAAAAGTGAAATTCTTGGGGGTAACAGTAAATATTTGTGAGTGAAAAGTGTATATTTTCATTTTGAAATTTTATGGATTTGTTGGTGCATAATATGAAGATGCTGAAAAAATTTCGATTTCGTGTTTTTTGCTCTTCGTCACGGGTTAATATCAACTTAAATGAAAATGTTTTGGGGTAATGATTAAAAAAGTTCCCCGACCCCTGATCTATCTGGACGAAAATAACAGTTCACATTGGAGACTTTTTCTCCAGACAATTTTCTGCTGCTTCTGGAGTGCCTCAGGGAAGCCATTTAGGACCGATTATCTTCTTAATCCACTTCAACGATGCGCACTCACTCTTCGACGGTACAAAGCTATGCTATGCTGACGACCTCAAACTATTTTACAACATGAATGGCCAGGACGACATTGATTTCCTACAAAATCAACTTAACCTTTTCGCACACTCTGGTGTGACATGAACTGCCTGCCATTGAATCGCAGTGAATGTGCAGTTAGCGTTTTTTTTAAAAGAAGACGGCAGCCTTTCGCGCTGAGTACTTCCTCGGAGATGAGCCAATCGCACGCGTAGAACGCATCAATGATCTGGGCGTTATTCTAGACATGAAGCTGGAATTCAGGACACACACAAACTACGTTGTCGACAAAGCCTCGAGAAGTCTGGGATTCTTTCTTCGAGGGTCCAAGGACTTCAAAAATGTGCATTGCCTGAAAAGTTTGAAGTGCAGTATTGTTCGCTCTATCCTTAAATACGCATCAGCTGTTTGGTGTCCCTACTAAATACCAGAATGGACACTTTTTAAGCCCGCAGAAATGCAGCACAAGCTTCCTTCGTCGCCGATTTCTTGACATTGCGAATCGACTGCCCCATGCTCCTGGAGGCCATTCCTCTAAGTGTGCGTGGACAACCAAGATCTTCGATTGTATGTTCCCATTCTGAGCGATTCGACTTCGACGTTTCGAGAGATGTTGTTCGAAGCAAAGTTTCAAGTGTGCATGGAAAATCGCGGCTATTTATCCAATATACAAATCGGGAAATGCGTACAACGTC
The DNA here is from genome assembly GCF_029784155.1 of Uranotaenia lowii. Lineage (NCBI taxonomy): Eukaryota > Metazoa > Arthropoda > Insecta > Diptera > Culicidae > Uranotaenia > Uranotaenia lowii. The sequence goes on from NC_073691.1 coordinate 9,038,088, forward strand.
GAAAATTAATTCCCCATGTACATTTTGAATTCAAGATGCAAGAAAATCTTTACGCCACCGTTAAATCTTTCATATCCGAAACACAACATGGCTTTGTGCAGAAAAGGTCGACTGTTAGCAATTTGATGTGCTACGTAGGCTCAGTCAGCAATAGCATAGAAAAAGGTTTTCAAGTAGACTCAATTTATATCGATTTTGCAAAAGCTTTCAACCGAGTCCCGCACGATATAATTATTGAGTGATGTTGAAGTCGGCCCGACTTGATTTTCCAACTTGGTCGCTCGAGTGGATCAAGTCGTATCTCACAAATCGCTGGGCTTTCACGAAAATAAATAGATCACGATCTGGCATATTCGAAATCCCGTCAGGAGTACCCCAAGGAAGCCACCTCGGACCGCTACTTTTCATTACGTTTGTGAATGATCTCTGTGAAGCACTCCACTCTGACAAGCTCCTCTATGCCAACGGTCTGAAGCTTTTCAGGAGAATTCAAAGTAGCATAGACTGTATGGCACTGCAAGCTGCAGATATCGTTAGGCTTGGAAGCTGGTGCCGCTTGAATGGGATGCAGGCTTGAAAAAAATACAAGTTAGTGAATTTTATCCGCTTACGAAAGATCGTAAATTTTCACTACCGCCTATCTGGAAGTTATCTGGAAAACGTGAGGTCTATATTAGATCTCGGAGTAAAGAATAATAACAGGCTCACATTTACTGAACACATTGCAATCGCTTCCGCATAAGGTTTTCCTGCATTAGGATTTCCTTCGTCGAAACACCGAGGATTTTGACGACATCTATGCGTTCAAAGCTTAAATAATAACTATGACAATCGGCAACAGAAAGAAAATGTGAATTCTTCTCTCCCCCCTATGTGCTCAAGTAATTATGTAGTGAACGGTCCCTAACTATCTCTACAACGTTCTATCACCAGCTCTTAAAGAAAGAAAATTGCAAATTTTGCAAAAATTGCCCCAAAAAAAAAAATGGAACAAAACAACAATCCATAAATATGACTGACTGACTGTTTGCATACGAAAAGCAAAATAAACCAGCTAAACGCGTTAGCTTTCTTATTAGTCCCGGGAACTTAGCCCGGAGTTTAGCTACAGCAGTCGCTTTTAGGAGCCGGCAAAAGCTTAATGGTGACTGACTGGATGGATGAATGGAGTGAAATGGAACGAATGGGTGAAACAGAACGTTGCAGCTTTTAAATTTACACCCGGTTGAGCTCGCGATAAACAGATTACGATGAAGACGATGGGGACGGTTATTTGTATAGAGAGAAAAATGTTTTCTCACAAGATTATTGACGGACACAATTAAATTCACTACATATATGTAGGAGATAGCGATACCGATTAGAGCGAGAGAGAACAATTTAACGTAGAGAAACAGTGAACCATATCTAGAAAAGAGAGTTCCTTCTACCCTCGCGTGGAACAGTCGAGTTTTTGTGCCGCGACGTGGTTTTTATACTCGCCGAAATCTCAATTAGTTATGTAATCTACTTTCAATAAAGAAAACGATTATCACATGGGGGCTCAACCGAGATTTTCCGCGAGTTTGTGAGCCAAGTGGAAGTGATTTAAATCGAGAAATTGCATATTTTCGATTGTGAAAAGCGATTAAGATTAACGCCAAGATGGCTGCCAATCGCTTTTGAAGAAATTAAAGTGTGGCACCGAGAATTGCGAGAGCTGTGAGATTTGCGAGATTGTGCTGTGAGACGTGAGAAAGTCTCCACACAGTGAGATCTATGTGTTTGTGAGACGAGGAGAGTGCATGATGTCTGTGAGAGACAGCTTGCAAAATCTTACAGTGAAGGCTCTACGCGAATTGTGTGAAAATAACAGCCTAGTCAGCAGCGGCAGAAAAGTTGAGCTGATTGAACGGCTGCTTGAGTGTGAAGAAAAAGACGTGTTCTACCGAAGTGCTATTGCCAACGAAGAAGATTTGGTGCAATCAACCCCAAAGCGGGAAAATACGCCTGTAAATCGCGTAGAAATGGGATCTAGCGACGAAGAAGAAAACCCGAGGTCGACGTACCGATTTACGTTCAATGATATCGGTGACTCCCTCGAAAAGTTCTCCGGCGAAAGTACCGATCGTAATGTGGCTGAGTGGCTCGAAGATTTCGAAAAAACCTGCGATAATTTCGGGTGGAATGATGTACAAAAGTTTGTGTATGGGCGCCGATTGCTTAAAGGAACGGCTAAGTTGTTTGTGCAAAGCTCGTGCGGACTCAATGATTGGATTTCATTGAAAGATGCTCTCAGTGACGAATTTGAGGACAAAGTTACTAGTGCCGAGATTCATGAGCTTTTGCGAAACCGCAAAAAGAAGAATGACGAAACATTAGTGCAGTACATCTACCACATGAAGAATATCGCTAAACGTGGCCACATCGAAGAAGAAGCTGTGTGTGAGTACGTGGTTCGCGGAGTGAGCGACGATCCCGTGAACAAAATGTGTTTGTACGGGGCACGCACACTTGCCGAGCTGAAAGAGCGTGTGAAGCAGTACGAGAAAATGAAGAACCAGCAACGTGACGCAGTTAGAGGCAACAGTGTGAGTGCGGGAGCAAAAAGTGAGAAGAGAAGTGCGAAACCAAAAAGTGAGACATCCACAAACACAGATGATAACGTTCGATGCTATAATTGCGGTGGTCGTGGGCATTATGCGAACGATTGCGAGAAAAAGTCTAGTGGTCCGAAATGTTTTGTGTGTAGTGAGTACGGTCATAGAGCGAAAGACTGTAAAAGAGGTAAACAATCCGAGCCTGTGAACACGATCACGGAAGAACGAGTACCGATTGTCGAAATCTGTGTGGCCCATGTAAAGTTGCGCGCGCTGTTCGATACTGGAAGCCGCTATAACGTTATGTGTGAAAGTGTGTACCGCAAAATTGGAGAGCCACAGCTGTTTGCTTCGCCAATGATGTTCAGTGGATTTGGTGCGGCAAAAACAAGAGCGCGTGGTACCATTGTTGTGGATGTAAACATTGGAAGTGACGAGTTTGCCAACATGACCTTTTACGTTGTACCGACTGGTTGCATGTCGTATGATGCAATCTTGGGTATGGAGGCATTGGATCATCTGGATGTGGAAGTGAATAAAAGTGGAGTAGTGATAAAAAAGAAGAAAGAAGAAAACGACGAGTGTGTGTTGCTGATGACCCTGGAGAGTGAAAAAAATGAGGTTGCCATTGATGTGGCGCCAAAGTATGCTGCAAAAGTGAAAGCTATTATCAATAGCTACAAGCCGAAAAGTGACGTGAAAAGCAGAGTGCAAACCCGAATTATTTTGTCTGACGATGTTCCGGTGAACATCACCCCTCGGCGTTTTGCACCGAAAGAGAAGCAGATCTTGGAGAAAACCATCGAGGAGTGGCTGAAGGCTGGAATCATCAAGGAGAGTGTTAGTGAATATGCGAGTCCAGTGACATTGGCTCCGAAGAAAAATGGATCCATGAGAGTGTGTGTGGACTATAGACAGTTGAATAAAAAGATCTTGAAAGACTGTTTCCCGATGAGAAATATAGAAGATCAAATTGATAGACTAAAAAGTGCTAAAGTGTTCACCGTCCTGGATTTGAAGAATTCGTTTTTCCACGTGCCAGTCGAAGAGTCGAGCCAGAAGTACACCGGTTTCGTAACACATACGGGGCAGTTTGAGTTCCGAAGAACCCCGTTTGGCTTGAGCATCAGCCCAGCGAGTTTCAGCCGATTTGTTGCTGATGTTTTCCGTGAGCAGATCAAGAAAGGCATCATGATGATTTACGTGGACGACGTCATCATTCCGTCTGTGACCTTCGAAGAAAACCTGGAGCGCCTGAAGGAGATACTGGCAGTAGCAGCTGAAAACGGAGTCCAGTTCAACTGGGAGAAGTCGCAGTTCCTGAAAAGTGAAGTCGAGTACTTGGGCTACGTGATAAGTGATGGTGGTTATAAAGTGTCTCCAGCAAAGATCAAGGCAGTGAAAAACTACAAAGAGCCGTGCAACGTGAAAGAGCTACAGCGATTTCTGGGTCTAACAAGTTATTTCCGGAAATTCATACCTGGTTATGCGCTAATTGCAAGACCGCTGACGTCACTGTTGAAGAAAGATGCCCGTTTTGTTTTTGGCGACACCCAACGCAGAAGTTTCGAGCAACTAAAGGAGTGCCTTGTGTCTAACCCTGTGTTGAAAATCTACGATCCTGAGGCCGAAACAGAGGTTCACACAGATGCGTCCAAAGAAGGCTACGGAGCCGTGCTCCTCCAGAAAGGCGACGACGGTAGATTCCATCCCATCTACTACATGAGCAAGCAGACAACGAGTGGTGAAAAGAACTACAGTGCTTATCACCTGGAAGTACTGGCAGTGATACGCGCAGTTGAGAGGTTTCGTGTGTACCTGCTGGGAATCCCGTTCAAAATTGTGACGGATTGCGTGGCGTTCAAACACACAGTGAGCGCGAAGAAGCTGAACGCGACAGTGGCCAAGTGGGTGATCGCATTGGACGAGTACAAGTACCGAGTGGACCATCGTCCTGGTGACCGAATGAAGCATGTCGATGCGCTGAGCCGAGCGCCTGTGATGCTAGCTGCAAGTGACCCACTCGTGGAAATGATTAAAAGTGCGCAGAGGAAGGACGAAAGATTGCAAGCAATCTTTGAGCTGCTGAAAACTCAAGAGTTCGATGATTACTTCGTAAGTGGAGATGTTCTGATGAAAGTGGTAGACGGCCGAGAAGTTACTGTGGTACCGGCCCAACTACAATCCGAAGTTATTCGACGAGCGCACGAGAACGGGCATTTTGGTGTACGAAAGCTCGAAGAGTTGATCAAGCGTGACTACCATATTCCTCAACTGAGTGCGAAGATTAAAAGGCAGATTGAGTGTTGTGTGAAGTGTATTCTTGCGGAGAGAAAAAGAGGCAAAACCGAAGGATTGCTGAGTCCGATTTCGAAAGGTGAGGTACCGTTCGATACCTATCACGTCGATCATCTTGGACCAATGGATGTGACAGAGAAGCAGTACAAGTACCTTTTCGTGATTGTTGATGCCTTCACGAAGTTTGTGTGGATCTATCCGACGAAAACGACGAATGCGCAAGAAGTGATCCAAAAGTTGCGTATGCAGAGTGAGCTGTTTGGAAATCCTCGACGAATTATTAGTGACCGAGGTGCGGCGTTCACATCAAGTGACTTCAAGGAGTATTGCGCATCGCAGAACATCGATCAAGTCGAAGTTACCACCGGAGTACCAAGAGGAAACGGCCAAGTTGAACGAGTGAACCAAGTGATATTAGCCATGCTAACGAAGTTGAGTGTTGACGATAAGTCGAAGTGGTACAAGCATATTGGAAACATACAACGATGGATCAACAGCAGTTTCCACCAGAGTACCAGCTTTTCCCCATTCGAATCGATGTTTGGAGTTCAAATGCGGCTAGAAGGTGATATCCGATTGGGTGAACTGCTCGAAGAGATCAAGCTGGCACAGTTTAATGATCAGCGACGCGACATCAGAGCCCGTGCAAGAGAATCGATCGAGAAGGCGCAAGAAGGTCAACGACGCTCGTACAATCTGCGGGCTAAGCCTGCACCAAGCTACAAGGTAGGCGATATTGTGGTGATCAAGCGAACGCAATTTGGACCTGGCAAAAAGTATGCGGCCGAGTACCTAGGGCCGTATAAGGTGACGAAAGTGAAGGGAATCGATCGATACGATGTCGAGAAGGTTAGCGGTGAAGGCCCTCGGAAGACGACGACGGCGGCCTCCAACATGAAGCAGTATCGGGTCTGGAGTCCAGAACCGTTGCAGGATGACCGAGTGTAGGAGATAGCGATACCGATTAGAGCGAGAGAGAACAATTTAACGTAGAGAAACAGTGAACCATATCTAGAAAAGAGAGTTCCTTCTACCCTCGCGTGGAACAGTCGAGTTTTTGTGCCGCGACGTGGTTTTTATACTCGCCGAAATCTCAATTAGTTATGTAATCTACTTTCAATAAAGAAAACGATTATCACATATATTTGCATACAAGTTTGAATTAAAAAAAGAGAACAAATTTTTCAACTGCCGCTAATAACAGGAATTTAGGCGAAAATGAAACATGAAACAGCACCATTACTGATTAGATTGTTTGTAATAGTTTCTCTCATAACTGAATGTACTGATAAGTGATTTCAGCGTAGAAAATTTACCGGCCGCGATTGCAAATGATACCGATCGCTGATATGGGTTGATTGATAATCTATCTTTTCCGGCATTGTTTATCGTAATGCATTACACTGAAAAAAATGTTCAAATAATTTCTCTATAGGGGTATTTTCCTTATAATACTGAGTTCAATGATTGATATGATCAAACATTGATAAGATAGCTATCTAAAGTTTGAAAACAAGTGGTCGAAGGGTGCTACCATGCGCAACTTTAGTGAAACGAAAATATTATGGATATACAATATCCCCAAAGAGGACGATCGAAAGCAGTAGCGTTTTATAATTATAGAAAGCAATATCCTGAAACGGAACAGCGCTTGAACCTATCACATTTCACGACGAGGCGACAAAGTGCCAGACAATAGATGCATAAATCAAATCATCCAAATCGGCACAGTGAAAACATACAAAAAAAATCCCTCATCCATTCAGGACGGTAAACAGGTTGACGAACGTCCGTCCATTGACGACCGCCGCCGGTCGGAAGTCTCACTTTTTGGGTTGCCCATCATCACCGTCAGCACCGTTCCAGGCAAGCAACTAGTAGGTCTTCCTCGTTGCAGTGCCACGGAAAATGTGGAGTAAACACAGGAACAGTACAGAAGAGAACAGAGCAAAAAATGAATGGTATCATAATAACTAACTTTGTCCCCGGATCAGATGTTCCGGCAGCCAATCGACTTTCGAACACGCGCGTTGTGGCCCCATTTTAAATTGCGAATGGTTGGAAGGTCATCATCGTCGTGTTCTAGTCAAAGAAAGAAAGGTGGTCTATCGAAAAACAATGTTTACCACTAAATCTATCCTGCAAGCTCCAGTTGATTGAAAAAAAAAACAAATCCAAAGACATTTGTCGAATAGAGGTTCGAACTGAATTATTTTCTTTTGGAGCAAACATAGAATGAAGTGGTTTATGTTAATTGTTGCAGGGCATTAACATTTTAGATGTCATTAGCTTCGTATTTCATAAAAGTTTAAAACTTTTATTTACACCTTTTCCTACGAAAGATGACCAAATGTTTTGCTACCGACCATCCCTGTCACTGCTGTTTGCTACCTTATTTTTTTGCCTTTTTAATTGTCTTCCTACGAGTACACGCGACTAGGCTAAATTTGGATCCATTACATGTTTTTTCCGTATACGTCGAGTGCAACGGTTGCCAAATAAAGAGACAAGCCAAAACAGCACCCGAAAAATTAACCTGAAACTGGTAAACAGCTTATACATACTATAGCTATAATCGAACGAATTTCTAAGGAATGATGGATCACGATATGGATTCGTCATGAGGTAGAAATTGATTTCCAATTCAGCCGGCATCGCCAGTCTGCACGCGCCGCGCGTTTTATTTGTTGTGGGGCCTTTTTAGCATTTTTTTTCTGCAGAACATCGCATGGAAGTTAACGACATCGGTTGACTCGATTCAAGTTATAACAGAAGCTATACAAAAACAGAAAATCGAGTTATCATTTGTATATATCGTTATCATTAAATATATCCATAATTTTTATAATCAGTTTATTTCGAACTTTTTGCCTTAAAATCATTTTGCTTTGTACGTTCTGAAATCCTTAAGAATTTGAGCTTGACAGTATAACAGAGCTCTTAGTATGGGTTCCTGTATTACATTTTCTACTCGTCGATGCTATTTTTAGTACGACTGGGAACTGCTTTATCGCCAAGGCAAGGTTTAATTATAGAAACTACCACACATTTAATCGTAGATAGGGAATGCGAGACCCAGGGTGTTCTCGATCAATAGCGGCGTACCACAAGGGAGTCACTTGGGACCGCTTCTTTTGGTTACTGTTATAAACGAGTTTCCCGGAGTTCTGCGATTATAACGTTTTTTTTAACGTTCATAAAAACAGGATTGAAAGGATTCAAAAAAGATTTCTGAGATACACCGTGATGAACCTTGGATGCAAGAAGAAATGCAGGAATACCGATCTTTCCTTGTGTATGTTGGTAGCACTGGAGTCACTCGAAACTCGGAGGAAATCAACAGTTGCGCTGTTTTTAAAGAACTTGACCAGTTGCAGTGGAAAGTATTTTCCACCGTATTTAGTATCACAACTTGCTCCAAACGAAGGAAGTAGCAGTTTGCGGAACGTGAGACCGTTTCAGCTACCAAATCGAATACAGAACTATGCCCGTAATGGACCAATCTATAGAATGATGGCCTTTTACAACGCACATGCTGATCTAATCAAACTGACTATGTCTAGAGAACAAATCAAAAATAGTCTTAAGATGTTTTTATCGCAGATATGTTGTAACTAGTTAGGATCAAAGGCTGAAGCCTATAATCTGATAAACATAAATAAAAGTAGTGGGAATCAGTTTCCAGTTATTTAGTTAGAATTTGAAATAATTCTTCATTTTCTAACCATTTTGACGTTCATATATCTAATAGCCTATTATTATGTATAATTTAAATTGTAAATTTCGAGAGGAAAAGTAAATGGGTCATTCCATGTCAAGTGTGCACAGCGAAAAAAAAATCTTATCGAAAATTCACCAAACTTGGCCGAAAGTCTTTTTGAGGCCTACAAAATAAATCCTCATTTTTTAAGAATGATCTGCCCATCCCTCGTTCCAGGACCCTCCCTTCTTTTTTTACGATTTTGAAAAATTCATCATTTTTAAAATACTATATCTCCGGACTGAGAAATCATACCAAAATGACAAAATATGCGTTGTGTAGATTTTGTTTTTGATTTTGTCTATCAATTGATGTTATTCATTTTTTGAAATAGTGACGTTTTAAACGTCAAAACATAGCTCTAGAAATAAAACGTTATTTTTCGCAAGGAAAGTATATTTTTTCTTGAATTTTATGATTTCATTGTTTTTTGAGAAAATTTTACGTAAGAACGAACCAAAATCCCAATATAATATTTCTTGTTTTCGAGATATGAAAGATTTAAGTTGAATCGTCTAACAATTATTTACTAGCAGCACTCAGTGGTTTCACTAGAGTGCAACAATCGTCGATATTTTTAGTCACATCTTCCATGCTTGAACAGATTTCTTGTTTTCATGATTTGTTTAATGACTAAAGGAAATTTTTAATAACATTTTGAATGAAAGGAAAACAATATTTTCGGTTTATGAAATATTTTGATTCAAAATATAACTATTTCGTTTCTCTTTTTTTTTCGTTCCAACACTGCAAGTTAAATCATCCTTAGATTGTCTTTTCTTTTTGCATACATTAAATATTTTAAATTCAGTGTAGCTTGAAAATGTTTTCATTTCAATTTTTCCAGCATCTAAAGGGATTGCGGTGTGAAACGAACGAATTCCTTGGATTTCCACAGATGCTTCAAACCTTCCAGTCAATGTTATTCTGATTTGAAAGCATTTAACATAAGCAACATTTTGCGAAACAGGATACAATTAACCAAACTTGTTAGAATGGTTCTTGCAGATAGACTTTAGATTATGCACTTCTGATCGCAATTTGAACAAATTTCACACCCTTGAGGTAAAAAGTCGTGTGTTCTTGAAAAGTGTATCCACTGAACATCGCTTATGAAGTTCTTTTCCAATTGAACACGTTGCTTTTGCCATGCTCAGAAAACTGTTCCCGACTATTTAGAAGCTTAACAATAAGAGTCACTAAGACAACACCGTTCTAATGCAATAACAGAAGGCAACTGGGTATTTCAACCGCAAACTTCGATTTTGGAAGTTGTATTCATAACTACTAGCAAGTAGCAGCAATCGAGCAGTTGCGGCAACAATTCGTTCACAATGGTCAGTGAATCAGTTAAAAAAAATTGTTACTCGGTGTCAACGAAAGAAAATCCGCTGTGCTTACTTTGCATAAATAAAGGCTATATACAATGCACAAATGCTGTGCGTTAATAGTCAGTATTGTTAGACCAGTATCGCCATAATTCATATGAGTTTAGTAGGTAATCAACATACGAGCAGATTCTTGACATTTACACATTTTCTGTGAATAAGTTTAACAGTTTTATGGAAAAATGAACCAATTATTTTTATTTTATTTACATAGTATACCGTCTCACGACATAACTTGACGAACATAATTCCTATAATTCACTCGGTCCATGGCAACCGTTCTCCAATTCCTCGGGCACCCCACGTTCGCCAGATCACGCTCCACTTGGTCTAACCACCTCGCTCGTTGCGCCCCCGCTCTTTTTGTACCTACCGGATTTGTAGCGAACACCTGTTTTGCAGGACAGTCGTCCGGCATTCTCGCAACATGTCCCACCCAGTGTATCCGGCCAGCCTTCACCACCTTCTGGATACTGGGTTCGGAAAAATGAACCAAATCCTCACATTAATTCATCCGCAGCATTCGCTAAGGAAGCTTTTGCTTAATGATTTTTTACAGTGTGATAATGAATAAAATTATCATCCTGAAGCAAAACGAATTGAAGCAAAAAGTGTTATTTTATTTTTAAGCATCTTATCATTACAAAAATTTGCTGCTCACTAGAAGGTAACATCATTTGTATGCTGATTTTAAATTTAATTCGTCCAGAAAATCGTGAATGGGATTACACAAAATTTAAGGGGATACTGTAAGAAAATATTTGATGGACAATAAAACTTGAATCTTTCATATCAGGGATGAATCATCCTACAGGATGAAAATCCCAGAAAAAAAATTAAATCTTTCATATCTCGAAAACAAGAAATATTATATTGGGATTTTGGGTGGTTCTTACGTAAAATTTTCTCAAAAAAACAATGAAATCATAAAATTCAAGAAAAAAATATACTTTCCTTGCGGAAAATAACGTTTTATTTCTAGAGCTATGTTTTGACGTTTTAAACGTCATTATTTCAGAAAATGAATAACATCAATTGATAGATTTTAACAAAATCTACACAACGCGTATTTTGTCATTTTGGTATGATTTTTCAGTCCGGAGATATAGTATTTTAAAAATGATGAATTTTTCAAAATCGTGAAAAAAGAGGGGATGGTCCTGGAACGAGGGGTAGGCGGATCATTCTCAAAAATTGAGGTTTTTTTTGTAGGCCTCAGAAAGTCTTTCGGCCTAGTTTAGCGAATTTTCGATAAGATTTTTTTTTCGCTGTGCACACTTGACATGGAATGACCCAAATATTGTGTTTTGAAAAATCAACATTATTTTGGTTTCGTTCTGTGGAACCGAGCTTGCTAATGGTTTTGGTGTAAATTTATAAATTCTTCAAAAGAAATTTTTCGCTGAACAACTTTGTTAAAGACCGTAACATCGTATCGTATAAGGCAAAAAAAGTTATTAGCTGTTGAATAGGGGCACGTTTGGCATTGACAAACAATCAATTCACATGACATCACTGCCAGCACTTGGCGAGGTACTGCTTGCAAAGTAGTCATGCAATACATCGCTAGGGACCAGCAGTGATGTCAGTTGAATTGATTGCTTTTCAATGCCAAAAGACAGAGCCCAGATTCAACTGCAAATAGCTTTAATATGCTCGAATTCGTAGAAGAAACAAAAATGATGTTGATTTTCCAGAGCAAAATATTCAATTTTCTCATACAAACTTAAAAGTTCAATTTTACTCATTTTAACGTTACCTATACATTCTGCAACAATTATGGATGAGTATTGAACCAAAACGAAGCTTTTTAGACCCCAGGTTTTGAGAAATTCAAAAATCAAACCCTAAATCAAATCAGTCTATTGTCTTTGTATTTCTGCCACGACAGAAAAAAAAACGCACAGTTTCTGGCATTAGCCCGGAAGTTTGCTAGTATTGTCTTATAATCGGAAAGGGAATAAGAAACGAGAAACTGGTATTTGCTTTCCAACTGCCTGCTTACATACATAACGGGTGGCAACTAAAATTTTGAAATTTCTCTTCCAAGCTGTGAAAAAAAGTCACGTCTACATTAAAAAGATTTGATATATTGGAATGGAAGGTACATTGTCCATTGTTGAAAGAAAATTAGTGAACAGTTTAAAACGGTCCATAATCGGCTGTTCGGCGAAGCTTCCGTTGGATGTCGGAAAAGGAGCGTTGTACGGCCTTCATGTCGACTTTGTGAATACATTTTTGGATTTCACCAAACAATTGTTTGCAGTTCTTGACTCTCCAATTATTTTTGTACACCAATGAACTTAAAGTTCCGAAAAAATTTCGATTGGGCGACAATGAGGCAAATTTGTTGGGTTGTGGTTCTTGGGTACAAACGGGATCGAATGGGTTTCAGGAAGACAGAATTGTGTTTTTCGGCATAATTCGATGACGCTTTATCCGGCCAAAACACGTATTGTCTATCTGTATGATGTTTGTGTAGAAACGGCATCAAAAATTTCTTCAAACATACATTCTGGTATACATCTTGATTGGTAGCCAAACCAGACGGCTTGAACCATGGCTTAGAAACACCTCTCTCGGAAATGGCGATGTAGGTACATCATCACTTTCTGTTCAAACTTATGTTTAAAGATGTGTTAGAACAATCCTTGGAATAGCATCGTTTCCTGGGATGTGCGTCTTTGAAAAAGAGAAGTAATTTTTGTCGTCCAAAACAAAACATTTTTCGGAATATTTTTTTATTATCCAGCGGCATTGGGATTTAAGAGACGAAATCTGATCCTTCTTTCGGCTTCGGTCTTCTTTCGGTACTTAATTCCAACTTTGTGCCATGTCTTGCCAATTTCCTGGTGAAAGAGAACAATTGAACTTTTTGAAGGCTATCCGTTGGCTCAGTGAATCCTTGTTGTTGAAGGCACGAGAAAGGGAACGAAGTCCTTTTGCGTCAATAATTTTCGCTGGTCTGCCACTACCTTGCTTTCAAGTAGTTGTTGGGGATTTTAGGATATGGTAAACAGCGGGAGCCGCCACATTTTCACTTTTAAAATGTTGTACTGTATACTTTTTGCCGAGATTTATGTGCAGTTCGTAGAAGTGCACAACGCGATTGTCTAACGCTTCTTGTTCCAACAGCATTTTGAGCAAAACTGGACAAACATAAACAAAACAAAAAATACTGGCGAAAAAAGAAGAAGAAAAGCTAACACATACACACCCTAATTTTTTCTGAACTTGTTTATGTTTGAGTCTTGAAAATTGAGTCGAAAAAATTCCAAAATTTTAGTAGCTAGCAGGTTTGTCAACTGTTTTTCGAAAAAGTCTGGAAGGTTTTGAAAAAAATGTCTGGAAATGTCTGGATAGCTTACTTTTGAAGGTGGTGATCTTTTGGTCGCCAGTTTTCAATGTTGCAGATAGCCACTAATCGTTTGTGACTATCAGTTACGTGTTCTGTCTGACTTTCAATTTAACATACATTTTCGAAGCAATTGCCATTACTGATAGCTTTTAAACACTTTTGAATTCATAATTAATTCTAATAATTTCCTGCCACATTATAACATGACCATTTTGAAATTTTATAGTTTGCTTGTGGTTTGAAACAAGAAAACGTTTTTTATGAAGTTTCCCAATGCCGTCTTATATTCGCACGCACAGCATTGACCGATTGAATCAATTCATTCATTCACATTGTTTTTATCCTCCTTTATCTTGTGTGTGATGGGTTAAGGAGGGACATGACAACGTTTTTATGTTGTTTCCTTTAGTCATACGCAATGCGATTGCGTTGGGAAGTTAATGCCTGCGGTCTCAAATCGAGTCATCGCCGCTGGCGTTCATATCCTATGCCAATAACGTTGAAATATTGATTACTCATGAATGGAGTAAAGCCTGAATTTGGGTGTTCCATCACGGTGTCTTTTTTAGGACCAATAAAAAGAAAAAATTGGCATCTCTGAAAATTTGAACCATTATAAAGGAAACTCTCCTTATCCAACGCACTATTCACGAAAAAAATTGATCTGGGGAACACAAAATGCAGAATATCCCATTTGTCATAAAATATTTAACAAAGGAATACATTTTCGTTTTACATTTTCGCATAGTCAAACCTATAAATCCATCCATTTCCTTAATCCACCTTCTTATCTACAAAAAGAAAGAATGCCTGATTAATAGAAATTTTAGTAACGCAATCGGGTCCATCTCATACTCATTTGACATTGGCGAAGAAGAAAGTATCATTACAATCAAATCAACAATAACAAAAAGAACAACAGTAACAACAATAAAAACAACCGAAAAGAATAGAAAGAAACTGCACAACGCACGCATACAAAACGGTTTCGGAGAACATCGAACCAAGAATGATACACAAAACATTTACAACACAAAACACTTGGGATCGAGTTGAGCTCGAGCAAGAACCGGACGACGACCAACGAGCGACCACGACCACACACCGGCTGATCTCATCAAATCAACCTAATGGTGCTAGTGGCACACATACAGACCACGTCAAACACTAAACTTGAGTATCTACAGTTTGTAGTGTGTAGAGTAATACACTCTTGCACAAATCAACCCTTAAACGCTGCTTTTGGCTGACTGAACTGAGAACATAAGCCATGGCAAATCGGGCTAATCTCTTATCTCAACGCTCTTTAGAAGATTGTGTTGTTTGTTGTTCTTTCGCTGTTGTTGTTGTTTTGTTACTGTTGATGTTTCTAGTTAGTGTTTGATGGTTTTGCGGTGTACTACCTTGCTACTAACTAGCGAAATGACTATATGCTTTCCTGTACATGTGTGTGGGAGCAATCGTGAAATGTGTTCGTCCAACCAAATCCTCAGTGTGATGTGATGTGATGTGGGTATGCAAATGAGATTGAGATTTGGAATCGTAACACATTTCTACTCTAACGCTCTTTCTCTCCGTGCGAATGTTGGTTGAATGGAAATGAGAGTTAATAATCAAGGACTGCATTTTGATTATTGGATTATTTTCATTTGCTGCTACTGACTGACTGATGTTATTGCACCGGGCGTACACCGATTCGTTCTTCTCAGAGCCGGCAGCGCTATAGCTGATGATGTTCGACGGAGCAAGAACAGAAAAATCAAATCCACACAACCGACCAACCAATTGCAGCAAAACGTTTTTCCGAAGAAATTAAATTTACTGTTACAGATAATTGGGTACCCAAATGAAATTAAGAGACTGGGAAAAACGTTTGGGTGATATATTTTCCGGTAAATTTGTTATTAAATTCTATTGAAAATCTGTCCGATTTATTTGATTCTGGAATATTGAACAAACACCAAACGAGATTGAGAGAATATAAATAAAAGGTATAATGACTCTACCATATACCAAAATCTGATAGCTTTCAGAAATAAGACTTCGCGAGGCGAATGGTTGAAAACGGGACGCGATAGCGATGACGTGCTTTTGTATGAAGGTACATAAACACTTGGTACGCGATGCCGCTTCCCAGTTGTTGTAGTGGCTTGAAATTTAATGTTGTTATTATCACATTTTTGCCAAACGAGCAAAACTGCCAACGTACGCGCGTATAAATGCGCTGAGTATTGTCGATATTGTGCGAGGGAATTGATAGGGTAAATCGACAAACAATTTTAAAGGATTTTAAAAAGATCCATTCAAAATCCGTAAAATACAACATGTACAACAAGAATAGTGTCGATTGAGTGTCGAACAGACTCTGAGACATGGCATTGAAAAAATAAAAATGATTTCCAAATTATGATTTAAAGAAAACAATTAAAAGCAAACAGCATTAAAAGTAGTTTTTTTGAGACCAGAAACAATTTGTAGTACAAGCAAAACTCAGCCTTTACTCCAATCATGAGCTGTCATTATTTCAACGTCATTGGCATAAGATGTGCACGCCAGTGGCGATGATTCGTTTGAGACCGCCGACCGCGCAGATAAAAAAACACTTCCTTGTTCAAACCATCGGCCAAGCTGCCCGGCTGTTAGCAGCTGTGCGTGTTTATGTAAGCAGGCAGTAGGAAAGCAAAAATACAGATTCTCGTTTCCATTTTCCCTTTATCATTATAAGACAATACTAGAAAACAAAGCAAAAGGTCTAGATGCAAAACATTTAAAGGGGAAAAATACGACAAGGCTTTTCACTCACTCCAATTTTTTTTTTTTATTTTTTTGGTCCTTAGGATTTTAACATCTGGATGTCATTCATCCCTCTTCTTACTCCTAAAGATAGAACTATAAGCGTTTGTCAAAAAATAGGGGAAATTTTATCTCCATCTCGAGACGTGGGTATTGCTCGAGGAGAACCTGCGCACACTCGGAGTATTCGAGCGACGAGTGTTAAGAACAATCTTATGCGGCGTGCAGAGGAAAGGAGTGTGGAGGCGAAGGATGAACCCCGAGCACGCACGACTCTACAGCGAACCCAGTATTTAGAAGGTGGGGAAGGCTGGACGGATACGCTGGGCAGGACATGTTGCAAGAATGCCGGACGACTGTCCTGCAAAACATGTATTCGCTGCTAATCCGGTAGAAACGAGACGAGAAGGAGCGTAACGTGCGTGGTTGTGAGACCAAGTGGAGCGTGATCTGGCGTATGTTGGATGCCCGAGGAGTTAGAAAACGTTTGACATGAACCGAGTGAATTGGAAGAGTATTGTTCATCAGATTGTGTCGTGAGACGGAACACCAAATTATTTCGATCTCACTCACGAACATGAGACAAATAGTGTAGCGTTTTAATTCAGTATGTGTGCTTGTTTAATTTTGAGCGTGTTGGGTTAATTCGAGCCAAAATTGAGTGTTTAGAATTAAGAGTGTGGAAAGTCAAACACGCACAAACATGAAGGTAAACAAAACAACATCGTGGCCAGAAAAGGCGCAAAATTGTACGGCAAAGTTCGTTTTGGCTCCATCTTCGTGCCTCCGTTCATCCAAAAGATGTTGCCCGAAAAGGACCGGACTACTCCGCTTCAGCTGATTGCGGGTGAGCGAATAAAAGTCGGACGTTAGTTCTTTTCAACTCCCAGGCAACGGTAGAGCTGAAGGCGACAATATCCTGCAACGACGGGTCAAGTTCAAACCGAACAAAGTGGAAGGTAGAACCAGGTTGACGATACCGACGGCCCCTTTGGGGAGGTAAAAATTAGCGCTGCAGAAATTCTTGAGAAACAACGAACCAACGTTTGTTTTTATATAGGGCCGTTGTTTGGGATCTGGAATCGTTTTTTTTTTTGCGAGCCGATCAGCCGTCGCATGGCCTAGACGGAACAGATTCAGCCGGAAGCAGACGTCGGAGATGCTCCGGGCCATTCCCAACAAACACTTTTTGCTGCATAAACGCTGAAAAAATATTGTGGTTCAATTTTTAATCAGCAATCTGGCTGAAAGAAGGCCTCAAAAATTCACTAATTCACGTGTCTTCAGCCTTTAATCATCTTGATCTGGAGAAGTTATTCAGCAAACGTCATTAAACGTCAATTGACGGATCTACAAAAAAAAAAAAAAATAAAGACCTCCAGTTGTCTATCCGATGTTTGGCACCCACTTTTTCCCCTCTGTGTTGTTTTTTTTCTCGTTTCAACTGCCCCGACTTTCAAACCTCCGGCTTGTTGGTCGCATGCCGCAGTACGCAGAACCAATCATGAAGTCTGAGGTGCGATGAAAATTTGTCGATCTTAAGCGACCAACATGCCTCTCAACCGATGATTTTTTTTAAAATAAGTGTGAGAGAAATGATCTTTTTTTTCAGTTTTGGGTACCAAAAATAAAATTCGTGAGAAAATTTAATCTTTATTTCAAAACTAAGCTAAATGGGAAATCATAAAAAAATCTCATTGCATAAGGAAAACAAAAATTCCCCTCTCATTCCAATCAAGCCGCCATGATGCAGGGCAATTTTACCACAGTTCACAGTCTGTCAAATTCCAATGGTAGCGAATGGTTGAATAAAGGCTGAAAAAGTGTTATGGAAGCAACTCTTCAACTCCTCCTATTGGCTGCACTGAGACTTCTTTAAACGCTGAAACATGGTTATAGTTTGTCTTTATTCAACCATTAAGCTGAAGCAGCAATTATGCGTTTGCTCAGCTTTTATTCAGCGAATTGCCGTTCTTAAGCAGCCAAAATGTTTATTGGGTTGTCATGTACTCGTGAAGCAGTGCAGCCAGGAAGGACTGCCAGATTAGAAGAGTAGAGTAGAAATTATGTTAAGCTAGCTTAGGTTTTTAATATTGTGAGTAAAATGTAAAATTGCTACAAGATTTGGGTTTTGCGTATTTGTGTTGTGGTAAGAGTTAGCCGTGTAGCACACACTAAACCATTTAGACCAAATACATACTCCAGCTAAGTTTTACAAATAATGGCGAGCTATTTTTCCATGAAAACACCCTTTTATCGATACCCATTTCAGTGCATTTTCGGCACTATGTTAGCTCCGATTGGCATTTAAATTTTAAAACCTTTTCTTTGGGTAGTGTATGCACCTCATAGTGAAAAATCGAGAAAAAACTGACGCTCCTTAAGGTGGTGATATGAGTTTTTTTTTTCAATTTTTATTAGGAATACACCATCTTATGGATTCGACGCTATTCTGATTGATAATTTCCCCTAAAAATAATTTGATCAAAACAACTTTACAAAATTTAAAGAAATATGGAAAACGTTAAAAAATAGAAAAAAAGCCAAATAATGGATCACCCTACAAATCAACAAAGGTGACGGGGAAAAGTATCATCGATGGCCGACTGAAATGTGGTGCAGCAAGTCCAATAAACAGCACCGGCTTAAATTGAAAAACGTAAACCTCACAAAGAGGTGAAGAGCTTTATTTTTGTTCTGTTTTTAAAGCTATGGTAAAAGGACAATCTTTGTTTGAGCGATGAATGTTAGCGTGTAACTTGTTTTAATTTTGTTTTTATTTATCAATTCTTGAGAAATATTCAAGAGTAATTGCTTCGTTCGTTTAAATGAATTGTTATTGATAACGAAAAAAGGTGCACCCACCTTCCTCGATTCGTCTGTACATACATATGTGCCCTACCCACTATTCAGTTAGCTACCATCAAAATTCCACCTTATCAGCCACCGACTGCTAGCTATAGTGCTTACGCGAATAGTTGTAATTTAATTATAAACTTTATATACTTAGGATAGGAACGTACCTATACGTACCGGGGCTTATTTAGTTTCGCCCATTTTCTTACTCGCTGCTGCGAGCTAGCGAATGATGTTTGTTTTTCTTGTTACGTTTAATTTTTTTCGCTTTCTTCCGATAAATTGTCTCGCACGAAAGTCCGCCCGTCCACAGGTTTTGTTGTTGTTGTTTTTGTAAAATGCATTTTTTCAATACATTTATATGGACGAACATCATCCATCGGAAGATCTCTCTGATATACCCGTTTGCTCGAAAAGATTTCTACCTTTAGCTTATTTGGATGAGGATGGCATCTTTATGCCAAGTGGTTCAACGATTCAGCTGACTGACGACAATTCGATGCACTATCATCGTTTCGTTGGGATAATGATCTAACAGGAATTTTTCTCCACCTTATACGGAATTGAACGATGAATTCGATACTGGCGAAGTACTTCATCAACGACAAGTCTGTCCATAACAGAAAGGTTAATGTAGTAAATAATGATCTTTCAAAATTTCTTCCCATTTGACTAAATTCCCAATCAACCAAAAGTCCCATAAAACAGGTACAAAAACGCTTACTCAGCCCCATCATTGATATGAAGTACGTTCTATGCAGCTCAAAATTTAAGTTCTTATTGATACTTTCAAGTTCCAAAACAAGTCTTAATGATCTTCTATTCAGCATCCAGCGGCCTCTTAATTCAGCTTCCAAAAAATCGCAAAATGAGCAAAAAATCTCTCTCTATCTCAACTGAACCTTTGGCTTCGGTTCATATCACCTTCTCTTGATTATTTACTGTGTTCTGTACCGGTGCCGCCATGATGCTACGCGCCGGATTCCAAACTCGACTAATTGCTCAATTTCTTCGTTCCAACATTTCCTACATATATTGCATCAGAATGGTCACTAAATTACTAACTTACTTATTGAAAAAAAAACTTGCTCGGCACGGGGATCGAATCCCGACCTTCGTGGTGAGAATCGAACACGCTACCACTAGACCACGCCTAGATGTTGCTCTAACTGAAACTAAAACTCGAAGTGGTGATTTGATTTTGAAAGCACATCAATGCACTTTTTGTGACTTATCAAATCCCGTATTGAGCACATTTGTGCCCTTTATATGACTTAAGTCCCGTATAACGTACGGATAGATCACTTTTGCAGCTTTCAAGTTCGTTAATGAGTACATATAGTTCACTCATGGGAATTGGACAAAACAAGTCACGTACAACGTACATATTAATCACTTTTGCAACATTCAAGTTCATTAATGTGTACATAAAGCTCACTAAAGGGAATTAGGCAGTTGATTCTCTTTGTCAGCCAATATGTAACTTTCAATGCCTTCATTCAAGTAAATATGTGACTTTTGGTTGCTTGGGTTGCGCTAGACTTCATAAGCCGGCGTAGCCGTCTATCACTGATTATCTCAAATGTAGCACTGTGTGATACTGAGTACGACTTATGTAATGGTCACCAGTAACACACTTTGATTAATTAGTAAAACATTGGGTATCGACTGAATGAAACAAAATAACTGTTCATTCTGAAGCTCCTTCAAATATATTCAGTATAACCAAAGATTCGAAAAACTACAAACAAACTCTTCAAAAGATGGAAAATGCATTCCTGTGGTACATTCAAGGAAATGAACTTTGCCGTCTATTTGTTCCAATCTATTCTTCTCACCTGTCCTATAGTTTGGAACCCAAGTAACACAGATTAAGCCAACTAGCATTAAGAAGTTTTATTATGGTTTAATTATGGCATTTTTTTGTGAAGCTCGTTTTATGACGGTTTAATTATGGTCATAAAAATTGCTTATATTTTTGTTTCGATCATATGTTTTCAGATATGTAGTTTTGAAAACGCTAATAGAACTTTTATTAAACATACTATTTTAGCTATTTTGAAAGAGTTATGAATGCTCTGTTTAAACTATAAAAAAACACAAACTTAGAAGTTTGCTCCAATCTTTCTTTTGTATGTTCTATAATAGCACTCAGTGCATGATTATTAAACCGCCATAAAATTTAGTGACAGTTCTCGACCAAGATGTCAAAACAGGACACGCTCAGGTTAGATAGCACATATTTGAATTGGAACTCCCATTTTTACACATTTTTGATAAGTTATGTGTGTTGGTTTTTGGTTGAAATAAAAAAAAATATATATATATATAAAAATCTTGAAATCACCGGAAGTAGTATGAATATCTTTACAATTGAGTGAAAGGGCCCAAATATTAGGAAGAAAATTTGTTGCTTGACGCCATTATTAATCCAAGATGGCGGCTTCCGCTTTCATTTTCAACGCTGTAAATTACTAAAAATATCATGAAACCTTCACAATATGGTAATTAGGTGAAGTCGAATTTCGTTGTCCGTCGCCATCTTAAATTCCAAGATGACGGCTACCACTCAACTTGAAAATACTGTATATGACTGAAAATCGCATATAACCCTTACAATATGGATATAAGTTGAAAGAGGTCAACCGGTAGAAGTCGAATTTCGTTATCTGACACCATCTTGAAATCCAAGATGGCGGCTTCCGCTGCACTTTGAAATGTAGTAAATGACTTAAAATGACATGAAACCCAAACAATATTGATATTGGGTAAAAGGGCTAAACGAGTAGAAGTCGAATTTCGCCCAAACAATATTGATATTGGGTAAAAGGGCTAAACGAGTAGAAGTCGAATTTCGCTATCTGAGGTCATCTTGAAATCCAAGATGGTGGCTTTCGATAAACTTTAAAAATGCTAAAATTAATTGAATATTGCATTGCATGCATGCATTGGGATAAGCTATAAGAAGTTGATTTTTGCATTCTGGCGCTATCTTGCAATCCAAAATAGTGGCTTCAGCAGAACTTGAAAAAAATGTAAATGAATGAAAATAGTATGAAACCCCCAAAATATATTGTATTGGGAAAAAAGGCTAAACGATAGAAGTCGAAAATTTCACTCAATAACCATAATGTGGTGATTTCATGCGGTTTTCAGTGATTTAAATCATTTTCAAGTTCAGTGGAAGCCGCCATATTGGATTTCAAGATGGCGTTTGATAGCAAACTTCGACTTCTACTCGTTTGGTCCTTTCACCCAATACCCATATTTTGGTAGTTTCATGCGATTTTTAGTGAATCACAGCATTTTAAAATTCAGTGGAAGCCACCATCTTGGATTTCGAGATGCACCTAATAGCGAAATTTGACTTTTCTAGTTTAGCCTTTTTTTATAATTCGTTTATTTGAAACGGCTCTTACCGAAGGTTTTAAGGAGCAAAAGACAGTTTTTTTATATTTACAATTCATTGTTAAGAACTAGAATAGATATAGGGAAAATAGTAAAGGATTTTTTAAAGACAGAGGTTGATAGCTTTTAAGAAGAGGTAGATTTCGAACATGTAATCAAGGTCTATCACAGCTAATACATCTCTTACAAGGGTGTAGGGTGTTTAGCCCTTTAGCCAATACCCATATTGTTTTTTCATGCGATTTTTAGTTATTTACAGCATTTTAAGGTTCAGCGAAAGTCGCCATCTTGGATTTCAAGATGGCTTCTGATATAGAAATTCCTCTTAAACTGATTAAGCCATTTGACCCAATGACCATATTGTGGGAATTTCAAGTAACTTTCATTGATTTCAATCATTTTAATGTTCAGTGGAAGCCGCCATTTGGATTTCAAGATGACGCCTGATATCGAAATTTGTATTCTACTCGTTAATCATTTTCAACTTATACTCATATTGTGGGAGTTTCATGCGATTTTCAGTGATTATAGTGTACGCGCTGCATTGGGGAATTTTCGAACTTAATAATCTAAAAAGAATGCACGTGAACACATACTTAAGCACAAATTGCGGTGAATCCGTGCATCCATGCAAAAGAACAAAATTTTATAAAACATAAAAATGAAGCAATGCATCTATGACAAAAAAGTAATTTATAATTTTCGCCATACATATTATATGAAATAGTATCGATTCGATATTAATAATCGATTCGCGGGCAAATTTGGCTTTTGATAAGATATGTATGTATGTCACCATGGATGGCAAAACTCCTCAGATTGGCTTGTCTAGTGAGAGAGAGTGCTATTTTTTCGTCCTCCCCCACGCCCACCAAGCTTTGCAAGGGAGAGATAAATCGGACCGTAAACAAGTGTGAGATTGTCAACACATAATAGTGAGCGAGAGCATCAACTGTTGAAGAGAAATCCCTTCTCCCGAAAAATCCATTGCGCTTCGTGTTGAGGAGAAATCTGAGAGCTAACACAGTTTATTTATATGTTACGAGAAAAAATCCTGCTCTCCGAACGCTACTTAATGATGAGCCAGGCGTCCTGAGTTATCAGGATTAGTCCTGATTTTCGATAGACGGTCCTGATTTTCGAACAAATCCGTAATAAAAAAAGTTTAACTCATTTGACCGGTGGTAATCTTCGGTTCATACGATATTTAATTGGATTTCCTCCATTTACACTGAGGTGTATGACTGAAAACACTCGGGCGCTCTTGGTTAGAATTCTCTTCCTCTCACTCATACGCGAGACCTCTCACACTTGCTGTCCGAGTCACTTTCAGCTCGTGTAAACTCGGATATTGAATGGAGCATTATCAGGGAAAGAGGATTGCACTCGGCGGAAGCCGAACTGAAAACAGTGCTGTTAACTCCCGGCTCTTTGTTGTTTAAGAGAGGAGCCGATGTCACTTTTGTCGTAGAGAGTATGACAAATTCGGCAAAATGCCGATTGTGTTGCGTTCATGACAAAAAAAAACTTCTTGATAATTTACAAACCTTTCCTGCCGTGAGGAATACTGCAATTTTCTAAATACAGTAATAAATAAGCAAAACTTTCAAAGTATCTGTATTACGATTGTAAGATTGATAATTGAAAAATTGCTTTATTCATTTTAATCGTATATTCAAGCAAGTGTTTCAATGAGAAGAAAATTTTCAAACTTTTCAGCTGTCGCAATAGGACACTTAAAACTGCTGCTGCAACGTGCTTTCACTTGGGTCAGGTGCACAGTGCCTAGTGCCCATTTTCCGGGGAGGGGAAACACAAGAATGGAAACTGGAACAGACCAGACACTTTTGTCCTGCTGCTGTTGCTGCTCTCCAAGCGCTGTTTTCTCGTTTCGGATTGGAACGAAAAAGTTTCAGCTGATGGCGGCTAGTGTGGAGTGTATGTGGAGAGTCAGAAAGCGAGCTGATTATGTGGAAATAGTAATGAGCATCATTATGCACTCCTAATTATTTGAATAAATGGAGCGAATGAGAATCAGAAGACGACTACTAATGGCTGCTTCGGCTCAGATTTCGTCGAAACAAGACTCAAATTAATATTCGTTTGTTTAATGTTGGGAAAACTACTGCAGAAGTCATACCCGTTTTCGAATGTAGGTGTTTTTAAGCATTTCAAAAGTTGTTCATCGTTTTCCGTTTGTTTTTTCTCTCTCGTTACAAAAGGGTGCAAACTTCAACTGAAACTTTTATCTGCATTTCCAGTCGAGGGTATCATCAAATTTAAACACCCAAAAAAAGGGTGCGAAAAAAAATATAAACATAAAATTCGCTGATCTTGTGTGTTCGTGACTGGTCGTAACATTTCACTTTGTCATTTCGTGATACAGATATCGAACACCAGGGGGAAAGAAGGCTGTTGTGGGTGGAGGTTAAACAGCATAATTCCCACTCCGCCGATATAAATAAATGGACTTTGGTGGAGATTTTCACGTGGATTGTACCGGTGCAGGTGCCTTACTCACTCACTTATTCACTATCTGTTCGCTCACCTGAAACACACCTGACGATGATGAGGAACAGGGACAGCTGACGGCGATGATGGCGCTGATGTAGGTTGTTGTTGTTGTTGAAGGAAGTTAGTAGTTGATGGGTGGGTGACGATAAAGGCTGTTCTGTAGATGGTCGTGACAATCGAATATATAGCCTGCAGGAAGAACAACAACGACGAAGCCTGACGACGGACGACGAAATGATGGGACACTTAACACGTCTACTTCATCGTCGTACCACATCAAAAAACGGTGATGGTGGTGCCTGATACCCATGGCTAGGGAGCCCGTCAAATCCGGGGTACGTGTGTAATATGTAGTTTGGATATTATTTTTGGATTTTAATACGGTTTAAGTTCGTGTGGAGTCATTTTCTTGATTGAATTTTGTTCGCCCCGATGACACGCGGAATTGTGTCGGAAGTTTTGGCGAAGGTTTGAGCAGTCAGTTTTGAGTAGTCTTCAGTGACTCAATCTTGTGCGATAACGCATACTTTGTAAGTTTCTCTTCCCTCACTTTATCACTTTATTTTTGTTTTGTTTTTTCTGCAACTTCCATCACGACAGGAAAGGTTGCGAATAATTATGAAAATTCTCAAGATTTTTAACCTCATTGCATTTGGCTTTGATCATTCTGTTGATCAAAACGATCAGATTCCGAAATTCCTTCAGGTCAGATCCAATAGCTTATTGAAAAAAACGAACACATATAGGATCTCAGCGAAACTTGATGTTTCTTCGAAGAGATTTATTTTTCTTAACTCTATGCGTACCTACATACATCTTTCGAAGACACATCTTACAAATGTCGAAACCACCAACCTACAGAAAGTATACTATGTATGCCGTGACCGGGATTCGATCTCATGCTCGCTGGCTTAGAAGACTTGAAGGCGATCCTCTATGCCACGGGCTGCGGCGTTATTGGATCTGAACTGTAGCCAAATCAGCCCCAAGGAAGGGGACAACAACGTGGGAGTTTAGAGCTGCAGAATACGGCTCAGAGATGGGTCTTGACTTTTTGACTCAAACATTCAGTCAGCGAAACTTTTTAAGAAGAAATAGATCAGTCAGTTTAATTTGAAATTTCAGGGAAAAGATTGGATAAAAATTAATGTTGAAAAACATGCGAAAAAAATGGGTTTGACCCCACATCTTGCGTCTTTCCGGAGCTCATGTATTATTGTAGTATATTTTTTCAGCAAATTTTTTCATCAAAATTCATCGACAAAGATAAAACTGTATTTTAGGCTTCCGGTTTTTTTTATTATTTGATGATTATTTTTATAAAACTTGCTCAAAAAATTTCGTTTTGGAATCATAAATAAAAAAAAATTTAAAACACATTTTTTTTTTGGTCTGGTTTGCCAAAAAAAAGTGAAAATCTGTGCATCTTTCAATGAAATCCGGGCAACCGGGGCGGGTCGGACTGTTCCCAATTTTTTTTATTAAATTTCCGGGCAAACCCGGATAGTACCGGACAATCTGGCAACCTTATTCTAGTACAGAATGTTGTAACGATTGATTATTTCTTCCATGTTTTAAATTATTTTTCGTTTTGAGGAAAAAAGTCTTTTTGAGAACAAACATTAGAAGAGACTGAACCATTGCATGCGTAGGGGAAATAAGGGTATAATAGCTACCTTAAAAAGGACGCTTATTCAATCATAATAAACAGCTGTAATATGTAAGTTACATCATTGTTTCGTGTTCAGACACTAAAAAAGTCTATTCCCTAACGGACTGAAACTTGAAAAAGCAGATAAAAACGTTTAAAAACGCATTTGTCAATGTCTGGGGATAATGAGAACACCAACCCCCCCCCCCCCCCCCCCCCCTGGGGCAGTATAAGCACCATTAATCGGCACACGATGAGCGTTTACTAGTTTTTTGACTAGTTTCATCTGACGATTTGACCTATTGGTAAGGTGTCGGAGAGATAATCAGAGGACTCGAGTTCGATTCCTGGTGGAGGCGCTTTTTTTTTCATTTAACGGCAGCACCACATAGGCTGGTGGTGACCAAAGTAAGAGAGGAGGGAAGAATTATTTTGCTGATTAAACGATTACTTGTGGGCTGAACAGAAGGCCCTTCACATCTGTAATGGAACTTTAAAGTTTCACTAAAGTTTCACTTAGAACTTAAATTTTGCTGTGTTTGACCTTTTTAAAGTGATTTTTGGTTACTTGGGTGAATGACAGTTGTATTTGGTTGAGAATGAATTGATCAACCTTTTCTCGCTCAACGCTTTACTCGGAAGCAAAGGTTGCTTTGAGGCAGCGAAAACGACAAAACCGATGATGTATACGCTCTCAACATGGCCCGCCTTCACGAAGCAATATACATTCGAGGCAGCGAATTCAAAAAACCAAACGAATGTCTCTCACTCATCTCCTGTGTGCCTGAAAAATCAGGCACATTGGCATCTCTGCTCGAGGTTTTTCTGCTGTTGCTATTATTGCACAGCAACCGCACGCAGGCAGCTAGTGTTTTCGTTTCTTTTTCCTCCCCCCTCCTTGCTTCATACGTTGCGGGCCTATGCAATGCAATAAGTTTGGTTGTTGTCGTTGTTGCCTCAACCTTTGCGGCGAGGTTGAAGATGTTCTCCTCAACGACAGCTATCGGCTTGAGTCCATCAAATTCAATAACGTAAATGAGTATGTGTGCCTCGTCTTCTTCATGCATCATGATGTAGCAACCGAACGTTGAGAGAGTTCGTTCGGGGCAGCAAATGAATAGTGTCTCTCAGAGCAGATCCTCCTCGTGGGAGGAGGTTTGAATGAATGTATATGTATCGTCTCCTGTATTACTATGCGAGACCTCAAAGCGTGTATTTTGAGAGCCTCTGATGAGAAAATTGGTGAGGATTTCAATCACTGGTGAATGAGAAACTACTCATTTCTGTGTAAGTAACCTTTTTTTCTGGAGGATCCGAACGGTGAATTTCAACATAATGTTTTCAGGCTTCAAAACATTTTTTTTTTTACATTATTGTCATGTCCCGATAAATGCTAAACACACTGTAATGAACTTTTATAAACACTCATTTAAGATGAGATCTTTTACAGATCCGATCTATGTTTGATCGTGTTCGAAAGATCAATAAACGATCATTCTGATCTCAGCCGTGACTAGATACGGAGACGATTATACGCGTGTTTTATTTTCTGCCGGAAACTCTAATTCCATTGGTTTTATTCTAAGTGTTTTATTGCGGATTGTGAACTATAAAGAGGACATAACAACTGGCGACGAGGGAAAAGAAAACTCAAACGGAATATATCTAATTTCTAGAGTGAGTTCGTAAGTATCGTCTAAAACTAGAATTTCTTGTGAGCTTCGCTTAAAGAATTCGCAGTATGAAATGGTAGATTGCAGCTAGTGTTTGAATATCGCATGCAAGCTAGATCACCTGAAAGACAATTTTAAGTGGAATTAGAGAACATAAATATAAAAAAAAATGTGTTAAAATAAGGGGTTGCACATTGATATTGTGAATTTTTTTGATAAAAGTAAAATAGTAAAAACGTGCTTCTAACGCCATTTTCTATTTCATCCTACAGGTAATTTCAAGGCCTTGACCGGGAACAAAAGAATTGTTCTAGAACAGCGTGAGTTACTTGGGCTAGTAGGTCACCTTAGCAAAGCAACTCTACCGACGCTAGCTACTCGACGCCACTCAGCGCAGAAAGTGAGACGAGGTCTTCGTGAGTCGTGAGAAGGCGTGCGAGTGTACATCAAAGTGCAAAGTAACAGTTTTTGCTTGAAACGTGAGGTGATCGTTGCATATCACTAGCGTCGATTTAATCGCTTTGAGTGAGGAGTGAAGTGGATTCATAGCGTACTGCATCCATTGTGCATTTCACAGTGCACTTGCAGGTAGTATTTGCTTCAAAAGCGTGAGTACCAAATTTTAATTTTCATTTTATTTAAATTGTGCACAGATTTATTCTACTTACCGATCCAATTATGGCTGCTCCAAGTATGATTGGAACGATTGATCACTATAATATGGGTCGATCGTTTCAAAATTACGTGGAGCGATTTGAAATTCTATGTGATCTTAACAAAGTAACCGATGATTGTAAAAAATCATGGTTTATATCCTTGAGTGGCGATTTAGTATACGATGAAATAAAACTGCTGTTTCCTAATGAGGAAGTCAGTAATTTACAGTACAAAGATATTGTAACTAAGTTAAAAGCGCGATTTGACAAAATACAACCGGCGTTGATGCATAGGTACAAATTTTATAATCGATTCCAAGGAGCTAATGAGGGTTCCGAAAATTTCGTACTTGCAATAAAACTATTAGCGGAAAAATGTAATTTCCGTGAATTTAAAAACGAAGCGATTAGAGATCGACTGATTATTGGACTCAGAGATAAGGTATTACAGCATAAACTTTTGATGGACGATGATCGTGGATTGGAAGAAGTAGCTAACATGATAATTAACAATGAACTGGCTGGGGAACGTGCGAAGATTATTGGGGAGCACAGTGAGGCTCAAGCGGATATTTTTTCGATTAAAAACAGACTGGGTCGTCGTGATGGGTTTGAAGGCAATCGTTTTGGTAATCGGGCAGATTACAATCAACAGCGTTATGGAAAACTTGCTAGGTATCGATCGCGCAGCAGGAGTAGGGACGAAAGTGGTGATAATGATCGTCGATTCCGTGGTCGTAAGCAATTCAACCATGCGAGAGCTGTTTGTAACAAATGCAATCGCGCAGGTCATTTACGTCGAGATTGCTGGTTTGAGAAAAAGAACGTGAATTTTGTAGAACAAGAAGAACCAAAAACCGTTTCACCCACCGATAAATTTGATCGTCTACGTTTACATGATTCCAGCGAGGAGAGCGAAATTAACTGTATGATGATATCAACTATAAATAATATTTCTGGAGCTTGTTGAGGAGAAAGTCGGGTGTCGATACGACGTCCGCCGGTTGGAGAATCCAGAGGTGAAAAGGGCATACGTTGAACAGCTAGAATCCCGAGCCTCGGAGCTGCCGACAGACGGAACAGTCGAAGAACAGTGGTGTGGAATCAAGAATGCCTTTATCACGACGAGCCATGGTACTCTCGGTAAAGTTTGTGGAAGAAGAAGTGACTGGATGTCGGATGAAACTTGGAGGATGGTCGATGATCGGAGAAAGGCGAAAGTCGGAATTGAGCAGGCATGTACCGGGTCAGCCAAAGCAGCCGCCCGCTTACGATATGCGGAGCTGGAAAAGGCAGTTAAACGAGCTTGTAGACGAGACAAGAGAGCCTGGACAAACTCCCTAGCCGAAGAGGGGGAAAGAGCCGCCGCCAATGGAGATATCCGATTACTTTATGACATTTCTCGCCGCCTCAGTGGTGCAAGGACTAATGCAAGAATGCCGCTGAAAGACCGAGCAGGTCAGTTATTGACCGATCGAACAGATCAGCTCAAACGATGGACTGAGCACTTCGAACAACTCTTCCGAGTCACGAATAGCGATGGCCAACAGAACCCGCAGCTTGAAGCGCCAACAGTAAGTCGCATAAATGGCGTCAACTCGGAAGCGCCTTCGCTGGCTGAAATAGAAGCGGCAATCAAAAACATGAAATCCAACAAAGCACCTGGGATCGATTGCATCCCTGCTGAAATGCTGAAAGCCGACCCTGCCCTGTCAGCACAAATGTTGCACCGTCTTTTCGCTGACATCTGGGATACTGCAACATTCCCGGCCGACTGGATGCAGGGTATCCTTGTAAAGGTCCCGAAGAAAGGAGACCTGACAGAGTGCGGTAACTGGCGAGGCATAACGTTGATCTGTACAACCCTCAAAGTACTCTGCAAAGTGATCCTGAACAGGATCCAGGAGAAAATCGACGCTACACTCCGACGGCAACAAGCTGGATTCCGATCCGGACGATCATGTGTGGACCACATCACAACGCTACGAATCATACTGGAACAAATCAACGAATTCCAGGACTCTCTTCTGCTGGTGTTCGTTGATTTCGAAAAAGCATTCGACCGACTTAATCATGAAAACATCTGGGCGGCTCTAAGGCGACGAGGGGTCCCAGAGAAACTAGTCCATCTCATCGAAGCACAATACGAGGCATTTTCGTGCAAGGTCTTGCACGATGGTGTCTTGTCCGAACCAATCCCGGTAACTGCTGGAGTGAGACAAGGATGTATCTTATCACCGCTACTTTTCCTCATCGTAATGGATGAGATTCTGACTGGATCGATCGACTGTGCACCGAACCGAGGATTGCCGTGGAATCCTTTAACAATGGAGCAACTGAACGACCTTGACCTGGCTGACGATATTGTTTTGCTCGCCCAAACACAACCGGACATGCAGAGCAAACTCGACGACCTCACCGAAAGTTCCAAGGCAGCAGGTCTCAAAGTCAATGTCGGAAAGACCAAGTCAATGGAGATCAACACAGGAAATCCCTCCAGTTTCATGGTAGCTGGGCAACAAGTTGAGAAAGTGGAGTGCTTCCAGTATCTTGGTAGCCAGATAACGCCTGATGGTGGTACCAGGAAAGACATCGAAACCCGGATCAGAAAGGCCCGATTTGCGTTTGCGAGTCTCCGAAACATCTGGCGGTCACGCCAGATCTCTCTACGAACAAAAATCCGAATCTTCAACTCAAACGTCAAATCCGTATTGCTGTACGGGTGCGAAACTTGGTGCACATATGCGGTGACGACGCGAAAACTGCAAGTATTTGTAAACCGCTGTCTGCGGAACATCATCCGCGCTTGGTGGCCTGGCAACTGGATCTCGAATGAGGAACTACATCGCCGGTGTCATCAAAGGGCGCTAGAAATCGAGATTCGGGAACGTAAGTGGAGATGGATTGGGCACACGCTGCGAAAAGATGAAAACGAGATTTGCAGAGAGGCGCTTGACTGGAATCCAGAAGGTCATCGAAGAAGAGGCAGGCCCAGAAACTCGTGGCGGCGAAGCCTAGCCGCTGAAATCCGAACTGTCGACGAGAATCTTGACTGGGACCAGGTGAAGTCGCTGGCTCCGGATCGTCAACAGTGGAGGTCTTTTACCACGGCCCTATGCACCGGAGGATCGGCGCGGGATCATTAAGTAAGTAAGTAAGAGCTTGTTTGGTCAATGCAGTTGTTGAGGGACAGTTTCTTTCCATGGAAGTTGACACAGGGTCAGCTGTATCGGTGATGAGTGAAAATTTGTACAAAAAGCGCTTTCCTTTCCTCCCGATCATTGGATGTAACAAAAAGTTAATGGTAGTAGATGGAGCCAAACTTGATGTGGTAGGACAAGTTCAGGTGTTGGCTAGTCTCAATAATCGAAAAACAATTAAAACCATGATAATTTTGAAGAGTAAAAATGATTTTGTACCTCTTTTGGGTCGGGACTGGATGGAAACATTTTATCCGCAATGGAAAGCCAGTTTTTCTAATTTTTCAACTGTAAACAACGTTATTTTGGATGCAACCAGGGAGAAAACTCTGGATATAATTAAACAAAAGTATGGAAAAATTTTTAACAAAGATTTAACAGAACCAATTTCAGGATTTGAAGTTGATTTACATTTCAGAACAGAACAACCGATATTCAAACGAGCCTATCAGGTGCCATACAAACTAAAGGAAAAGTTTTTGAAACATTTACAAGGATTAGAGAAGCAGGGTATCGTTACACCAGTCAAATCTAGTGAATGGGCATCACCGGTCATTGCCGTATTGAAGAAAAACGAAGAAATTCGTATGATTACATTGGGTACGCACGTCATAATGGCACATCGCAATCAGTTAAAAATGATACACAATCCGCAACGACGGTGGAACGTGATGATCCAGCCGAGGGTTTTACTAGGAAGTCCACATGGCAAACGACGACGAAGTTCATCATCAGAAGACGAATTCCTAGGATTTCCAGACGACGAGGAACACGTTGCTGAACCACCGAAAAAGCGCTTCGTAGCAATACGCAGTCCTGTTTGGACGCGGTCTAGAGGAAGCCCAGACAACATTCCCATAAATTTGAACTAGATATTCAGCAAGTCGATCCTACACGGGTTACAAGTGCTGAGGCGTACATTGAAGTGTAATCGAGAAATAAGTAGAGAAAAGTAGCAAATCTTTGCTGTCGAATATAGTTGAATGAATTTAATAAGTTATAATTACAAGAATATTGAATTTTCTAAAAAACGGAGAACTGTCATGTCCCGATAAATGCTAAACACACTGTAATGAACTTTTATAAACACTCATTTAAGATGACATCTTTTACAGATCCGATCTATGTTTGATCGTGTTCGAAAGATCAATAAACGATCATTCTGATCTCAGCCGTGACTAGATACGGAGACGATTATACGCGTGTTTTATTTTCTGCCGGAAACTCTAATTCCATTGGTTTTATTCTAAGTGTTTTATTGCGGATTGTGAACTATAAAGAGGACATAACAATTATTTAATTGACAAACCGAAGAAGTTTAAAAAAAAACTGTTGACGGTCCCTATACGGTGTTACAACTTCAGTGATTGTGTGTTTGCTTTAACTTAGCTGCTATCTAACTTTGAATTTTGGTTTTGGTTAAGAGGAAATTAGTTGCTTTTCCAAAACCATGTTTTACTTTAAACTCTGATCGACCACAATTCAACAATAACACTAGAAATGTCCAGAAAATTAAAATGGAAAAACTGGGAAAAACGATGACAGACAGAAAACGCCAAAAACGAGTAACAAAATGAGAAAATTTCCGGAAACCATAGTTCACCATAGTAAAACGATTCAAAGGAAAAAAATGCAAAATGAAATGCTGAAAAAAGGCACCAAAAAAGCAAACAGAGCATGAAATTCGCCTAAAGTACCGAAATAAAACGTCCAAAAACCGAAAACCAATTTATAGAATATAGAAAATCTCAAAACTCGATTTAGATTTAGAAAAAATGCTTGAATGATTGAAAATAATAAATTTTTCATTCTAATACACAAGCTCAGAATCTTGCAACTAATTGCA
Source organism: Uranotaenia lowii (assembly GCF_029784155.1). Lineage (NCBI taxonomy): Eukaryota > Metazoa > Arthropoda > Insecta > Diptera > Culicidae > Uranotaenia > Uranotaenia lowii. The sequence continues at coordinate 9,072,068 of NC_073691.1, forward strand.
TATAAGGTTTCAAGAAAGAACAACAAACTTTAGATTAAAACCATAATTGATAAAATTAAGTTGTCAAACCAGGTGTGTCGATAATTGTATACCCTGAAGTTATGAAAATCTGAATTCAGAACCTAAATTTTGGAGAAATCAATCCTGAAAATTAGTTAGTTCGTAACCATTTTTTGTCTCGGATTTCTAAGATTTGAATGTAAATCTGAATTTTGAATCTTAGTTCAACTCGAATCAGAATTCTGTCTTCGAGTTTAAATTTAACCAGCTGTACCAAACTTCAAATCCATCGACACGAAACAGCTGTTCCGTTCATCCATAACGGAATAGAGGGGGTTTACCCGATGAAACTCTTTCCTTTTGGATATTTTGGATGAATAGTTCGGACAAATAGATGGGAAGAAAGCATGCACCGGGCACCATCAATACATGTGATATTTACGATGGTGTTTCCTAGCAATATCGTATTCCGGGTCCATTTCCACAACCCAACACTACAATGGTCTCGATAAACACATCAAACCGGCAGCTGTGCCATCAACATCGAACACATCCTATATAGGTGCATCATCATTGAACTGAGCACAACAACTATCCATCGTAAAACGAGAAATAGAGGAAAAAAAACTACGGATAGGGCAATCTGCCTAGAGAATATCGAACCGTATTTTAATGTCCACTTTTCTGAGTCTTCTTTCCCCTCTCGGAGAAATGGTAATATTAATTAAGACCAACATTATTTACTACTTAGCTAATTTCTCCTCAGTACCATCAACCGCAATGTGTATCTATAAGTACTAAAGACTGCACAGCTTCAACTGATCCCCCTGAAATGATCCTTTTTGTCTACTCACAACACACAAGAAGTACACTGACTTCCTCCCGGGTTCAACTTTCTTGGACAAAGAAAACCCAGCATCACACATTTCCAACAAGATGGGGGGCAACAACATTCCCAATGTTAAAAACACATAAAATAAAATAAAACAAAACAATAACGAATTCCAGCTGCCGGAGGCAGCCAGCGCAGTGTGAATAAACACAGACATTTTTCGCTGTCTCTAGAATTTTTCCCCGTTTTTTTTCCTTATAAAATGAAATATGGCTTTTACCTATAGGAAAATTTACGGATTTCTAAGAAGAAACAACTTACCGTTCAAGGACCAGATGTGTGCCGGCAAGGATGTGGCCGCGTAAACTCTACCTAGCGCTAGTGAGGCGGCACTGGCCGCGGCATTCTCCTCGGCCGAGCTGCTGTCGGTTTCCGGACTGGCGGATGATATTTCATACTGCGCTCCTGAAAAAAAAACAAATGTAAAGAGGAAACGTGAGATTTCAATTCCTTGTTTTTTGAAAGAATTTTATTATTTTATTCCTAAAATTCCTATTTCTAACTTCAAACCATATCATTCCATTGCTGACATCACATTTTCGGAAATTCATATTTTCTTTATTCTGATCCTTTATATCTAATTGTTATTGAATATGATTCACGGATCGCATCTCACCGTCAAACATAGGTTGAAACGTTTTGTAAATCTACAGAACGGAGTATGGAAGACTGTGAACTCCATGGGGTATTAACGGCGGAGACGTCGGTCATCATATAGTCCCTGATACTGGACAAAATAGGAGCCAGCTGATAAAACAGTTCCGAGTCGTACCGAAAAAAAGTAATGACGACTATATAAAAAAGCCTGAACTGACATCTGAAACCTGAGATCTACGATATAGAACATAAGTGTATAACAAATGTGTCGGCTAGCGGGTTCAGCGGTTCTGAAACTCCCCTATAATTGCCTCAGGGTCGGCTTAAGCTAAGAGCGATTCGGCTAGCCAAGAAAACACCTTATCTGCTTCGAAACCTCCCACGTTTATTTCTACCCTGGATTTGGTAAGTGCACACTTGGGACAACGTCCCCCCCTTATGTCTACCTCCTACCTCGTATCTGCAATGGCACCACGGATGCGTCGGTTGAACGGCGATACACCTCCTTCGTCTAACCGGCCTGACGGTTTACAAACCCCAATACCGGACCAAGTTGGTTGTAGGTCGGTAACCTCAGCTGCGTGGTAGACGGGCTGACGATCTTGGGAAGCACCGGCGGGAGACCTTCACAGCAATCACTGACCGATGCTCGGGTGATTGACGGACCAAAGCCTCGGTTGCTGACCGTAGGTGGATTTAGGCGGTAATAGCGCTTCGCTGAGTATGGCCACTGGATTAGGGAGCGACGGCAGCAATGGCGGATTTCACTCGGGACGAACAACACCTTTCACAAAGGTAAAACCTCGGGGTCCTGGATATCCTGGAATCTAGCACTTCCGGATTCCGTGTTTTCACTACTAGCACAATATAAGCGTAATTTGCGCCGTTGCGTGCTGGCGTCTTTGGCTACTGCAGTGAAATGGCCGATTTGTGGCAGGTCGTTGGCCCTGTAGCCGCGTATAATGACTTGAGACGTCATCGTTCTTTCGCCCCATCCTGATACTCGATTCGCCTCGCCTTTTCGCCGCATTAAAACAGCGCCATCTAGTCGTGAGGTTCTGCACTTGACGTTGAGAGTTGCTTTTCGGGTTGGTGCGTAGGGGTTCAGGGGTGGACTCTACCGCAGAGCGATTTCTCCACAAATACAGTGTCTTCTTGGCACATTTAACATTTCGCGAACAAGAGATCAACTACCACTGACACTACTAACCGAGCACTTGTTACAAGTGATACGTAAGACGTGAAAAGTAAGACGCAGCATGCAAGAAATGAAGAGTGAGACGTGAGAAGGGAAACGTCGCAGCAAACATGAAATCGTATCAGAAATGATAATAATTAAAGTCGTTTACAATGATGTTGCGAACCGCAATTCCAACTGCATACTGAAAAGATCATATAAAATGTCGTCTGAAGTCGGTTTAAATCGGACATGATGAAGTCCGCCTTGTGTGTAAATTTTGAAAATGATTTGGCTCCCGCGCGGGCTTCAATTGAGAAAATCATCGTTATGTTCTCTCTGCAACCAGCGCAGCAGTGCATCCAAATGGCTAAAAATCAGATGGGAATTGAGTGATATTGACCAATGAGAGAACTGGAAAATATTGTCTTTGGCCAGGATTGCTAGATTCCTTAGGTATACTACTCTGTTGCTTGCATATGTATTAGTAGGCCAACCAAAAAATAGTTATAGAAATTCCACAGAAACATATGGGAAATTTTATGAAACATTAGTTTTGTAGAAAAACTACTAATTTTAAAATTCTGCAAAAAATATAAAAAGGTTCACCTAAGTATTCACAATGTATCAAGCGCTATCGACTTACAAGAAGGTAGTGACTTCAAATCGCAATGATAAACAAAATACGACGGCCAAAGCGCGATCCCAGAGGCTGTACACGACGATGCTGACGAAGATTGACTGCGTGGTAATGGACGACGAAACCTACGTCAAAGCCGACTACAAGCAGCTTCCGGGACAGAAGTTTTATACGGCAAAAGGAAGGAGAAAGGTAGCAGATATTTTCAAGCACATGAAACTGTCAAAGTTCGCGAAGAAATATCTGGTTTGGCAAGCCATCTGTACCTGTGGCTTGAAAAGCAGCATTTTCATAGCTTCCGGGACTGTCAACCAAGAAATTTACGTGGAAGAGTGTTTGAATAACGGAAATAACGGAAAAAGGTAAAAAGGCCATGGAGTGGTACGCCGCCAACAACGTGCGGGTGGTTCCCAAGGACAAGAACCCTCCCAACACGCCAGAGCTCCGCCCAATCGAGAAATACTGGGCTATTGTCAAGCGGAACCTAAAGAAGACCAAAAAAAAACTAAGCTAAGCTCTAAGGACGAGCAGCAGTTCAAGGCAAACTGGCTTTCTGCGGCTGTACAAAATCTGATGGCAGGGGTTAAGCGTAAGGCCCGGCAATTCGGATTTGGAAAAGCGGAAGCCTAACTGAATGTTTTTCCTGAATTTTATACTAATTAAACTTGAAAAAGAAATTTAATTTGATTTTTTAAATAAACGATTTCACCGATTTACACGCGTTTTCCCTTGACCAAATTTTAACCTTATCACCCTTTATGCGGATGGAAGAAATATTTTTAACGTGGTTTTTTTATCGAGTTAAAAAAAAGCATTTCGCAAATTCCTTATAACAGAAATATTTTTATTTTTGTTGCATCTAGAATAAAGGAGCATTCATTACAAGTTGTAACAAGTCATTTTTTAGGATATTTTTACAACTACCTTTGAAAAAAATCTTTCCAAAATTCGAACATTTTGATGAATACTACTAAATTTCTAAAGAAAAGTTGTCTCGTAGTCAGAATACTGAAAGCTTTTGAACATTAATTTTACTATGAGAGCAAAATCTTGCGCATAAGGACATAAAATTCAACAACAAAAGTCTCTTTCTATCTATTCTACCCGATTTTTGCGTCATTAACATTGGATAACATTATATTTAGCAGTTGAACCGGTTTTTTAAACAACATTTTTGATAGAACTTTGTTTAGTGTGACATTCTTGCGTAGAAACATAAACATGGAGACAACCATCAGGTTGAAAATTTTGCATAAGTTCTGAACAAAGTATACCTACTTGTTTGTGTTTTGATTTGAAAGTTTACACAAAATGAGGCCGTTTCCAGCAAAAAGAATAAAAACGACCCAAAAGTCACATATTTTGCTGCATCGAAGCTGCTGAGCCAAGAAGACAGCTAATAGAATTTCAAGTTAGTCGGGAAGACATCTTTGTGATGTTGGAAGGCTGAAGGACGGTGGAAGGACATCTGGATAAAGTGGAAAAATAATGAGTTGAGTTGAGAGGATAGGCTTTATGTTTAGGGAAAATTGTAATTGAAGTGGATTGAGAGGACCGCTTGATATTGAAGCCACAGGAGTCAAGATGAAAGTTAACACATCCGAAGTTCAAGAGAGTTGGGATAACAACTTTTGAGAGAGAGATTTAAGTAGATTGAGAGGACAACTTGAAATTACTTATAGGTACAAATATGAGTTAAGAGAACATATTAAATACTTTGCGAAAATGAACATTCCAATGGATTGAGAGAACCACTTGAAACTGAGCCATAGAAAAAGAACCCTTGATGTGTATTCTATGTGAGTTGAGAGGACAGCTAGACAAAATAAACTAAAAGGAAATGTAAAAAAAAATTGAGACAATTTTCATTGGACTGAGAGTACAGGTTAGAATTTCATAAAGAAAATGAAGCAAAGTTTTCCTTTTTCTTTGTTTTAAGGGAAATGTAGTTGGATAGTTTTCAGATCGTTGCAGACGATAGTAAATACTGAGTTAAGGAATCAGTCAAGAATAGAACGTCACGAAATCTCTCTTTTTAGGAACACCTAATATTTTTCCTTTGATTCTTATTTCTGGTGTTTTATTCGTTTTGCGGAAGATATTTTTTTTCCTTTATGTATTTCAAAAATTCTGAATTGTGAATCTTGATTTCTATTTTTTGATTCCTTTTTATCAAGTTTCTAGAGCATTGGGCTATGTTACATAATTTTTATAATGTAAATTTGAATATTGACAGATAACTTACCAGGTCCAGGCACCACATCTGAGCTGCTGCTGGTCGAGAACGTTCTCGCTCTAGGACTCGACTGTCCACCATTTGCTGTGCTGGCTTTTATTCCCATCTCTTCTCATGGAACGGGAAACGGAACCGAACCCGGGCACCTACGTTGCTCTGCTGGAGTTTCAACAATCACTCGACGAGGTTTCCGAAAACAAAAACCCCAAAACAACAAAATCGTTTGTTCGATTTCGCACCAACACGGTTACTTGCTCGAGAAAAAAATCTACCTCTGACGCCCACCCGCCCAGTTTCAGAAAGAGGCGACTAGACAGCTTGGGACATGTTCTTCTTTGGAAGTTATCTTCCGTTGAGGACACACGTAGAGACCCGTATCATTTGGTCCACACTTCCGGAACTGGAAAACTTTTGTAGCACTGCTTGTGCGGTTGGAATATTCAACAACTAGCCAGCAGACTACAAAGAACTTCTTCTGGCAAACCCAACCAAACACATACACTTGCCTGTCGTCCCCTGGCTCCGTTTTCTTACATCTGATTATGTGGGATAGGTGCTCGATTTTCTCACGCACTGATTAAGCACAGGAAAAACCTCACTCTAGGTTTCAAGCTTTTCACGAGGTTGGATTTATATATTAGCACTCGTTACGACTACTAGCTGTTGCAGCTGCTGTGTGATAAAGAAAAATAGGAAAGCAGATAAAGCTACTGAGCTGATTCACTGGAAGAGGAACAATATTTGCAATTCGATTTCTTCTCTTCGTCGTTTGCCCATCCATATTCCACACACAGACCGAGATTTGCGTAATTGATAGCTCTAATCCAGCGAAAACTTTGAACACTGAAATCGCAAGACGCAATGGCCTACATCATTACACCCCCCACGGATTCCAATTATTCCAACTTGCGTAGAGCTGCCATTCTGTGACGGGTTCTCGGAACAGCTGGAGATTGTATCCTGCCCCCCCAGCAAACTTTGTCCCGTTGCTGATGGATCATTCTAGAAGAACCACATCACAGAAACACCACACTTTGTTCACCAACTTTGTTGCTCTTCGAACAGAACCATTCCGGATTAGTCTTCCCAAGACGCATTACGCACGGACCATTCCAGTCCAGTCCCAGTTACGCCACAAGAATCCCCCGAGAGTGCACAGCAACACAAAACCAGACCGAGGAGTAGGTTGTTGAATTTCCGTCGACGACTGCTAGCTAGCGAATCTCGTTTTTTTTCCTGTTCCTGTCCCAACTCAATGTGATGATTTTGACAAACAAAGTACAGAAGTTGGTTGGCACACCAACATCGCACACTTCTGTCATCTGAGCGGGGAGACGCACACGTACACTTTCACGAGTACATCCCCATCCGCGATGACATTCTGTGTTTGGTTGGGGGTCTCGCTTTGCTCGAAAAACATACTCTTCTCTAACTACCCTGCTGATTGAGCTCTCCGGTTGCTCTCCGTTGGTTTGCTCGGCTCGGACTCACTTCACAAGCACACGAAACACGGGAGATGCGAATTCTACCTACTCCCCCGAAAATCCCGTCGCGGCCTGTGCCAGCTTCCCTCGGACAAGGCAGGAGACACAAAAGAGATTCCCAACCGCAAATACACACGGACGGCTGCTCATGGATTGGCTTTCTTCTTTGGTATCAAACCAAAACCAACTAACACAGGTCAGCTGCTTCTGATGGCGTTCTTGCTTTCTCTAACTGCTGCTAAAGTTTTTTTTTTCCCGTCTTCTAAGAGCTACTTGATGACAAAAGCAGGCTTATGTCTAAACCGAAGGAAGGAACAACTGCGAATGGCTGTCCTAGTTGCAGTCTAAAATTCCGAAATTCCTAAAAAAGCGTGTAATTCTTGTTGATTAACCCCCTGAGGTTTGCAACAGTTTGTTTAGATATACCGGTACAAAACCGATTCAAGGAGTTGCTCCAAAAAGATGTCCGTAGCAGTGCGGCAAAACCGATCCGGAACGTTGCTCGACAAAGATGGCCGTGAAAGAGATGCACCGTAGATGCCATATGACGGTTTTTTTTAAAATAAATTTCATGCAAACTCAACTTAAAAACTCAACTCTTATTTCCGGTACTCTTACTAAAGAACCAGTTGAATTATGGACTGTATCCATAGGTCACTCATTGATTCAAATCCGGTTCGAAGGACCAACTGTTTTGGCACCGGAAGACTTTTAGGGCCGAATTTAGAAATCGCGATTTACTTGAACCGCAAACAAGTTTCATCTAATTGAACTTCTTAATTTCGAACTAGTAAGATTGGAAGAGGGGTTTATTATGCGGTGTGTATACAGCGATGGATTTTTTTTGGACAAGGGGCTTAATGCACTTCCTTAGGGGACGCCTAGATTCTTTTCTCTGTATCCCAAGCAGGGTTGGCAAAACACGCCTGTCACGCTTGACCCGGCTAGTTTTGTTTCATCAAACGACCGGCACCGTACTCAATTGACGGAGCCTCACTAGTCGCATGGCGGATAAAGCACGAAAACAATCAACATTTTTCCGTCATGCGACTGGCGAAGCTCCTACACATGGTCAAATTCCTCCTGAGAGTAACTGGCAAAGCTCTTTACACTTCGATCGGCTGTTGACGGCAAGTACAACTAATTGAACGACTTGCTGGCAGAGAGCAACAATAGCAATAAAAAACTAAAAACGGACTTGCTGGCAGAAGCAACAATAATAATAAAATCTTTTTCGTCTTCAGTTCGGTCGATGACTCGTTCGAATGCGATTGGTGAATGCTTGACTATGAAATTTTTTTAGCTTCAAACGACTGGGGGTTGAGTGACTGGAGAACGAAGTGACTGGCGTATAAGGAACAGTCAAATGAGTTTGACGGACCAAGAATCTTCACAGTCACAGTTTTTTTTACTAATGACGATGACTGATGCCAACCCTGATCCCAAGAAGATAACATTTTTTGTTATTGATTTGATCATTGGGATTTTAACATCTATGGGGTCATTCATCCCTCCTTTAGATTAAAAGAATGATAACAAAGAAATAAAACTGGAAGTTACAATTGTTTGAAAAGTCTTGAGTTCTATGTATGTATTCCCACTATTCCAGTCTAGGACTAAATCATTTGCAAACTAGGAGTGATGACGTATGTAATTTTTATGTCATTGATGTATAATATGGAAAACAAGAGGCTTAATACACTTCCTTTGGGGACACCTGGATTCTTTTCTTTGTATCCTAAGTAAGATAACGGTTTTTGTTGCAGTATTTAACGTTATTAATTCTGGAATCGGTTATAGCTTATTATTCATTTCAATTTTTTGTATTTTATCGAGAAACACTGCAACGTTTTTATTGCTGGTTCTGACGTATGTTGCTTCCTGAATTTACAGTCTCGGCAATTAGAATTTCTTCGTTGGACTCAATAAATATTACTGTAGCCACAGAAAAAGCTCACGATTTATCGTTCTCGAACATTCTCATAGACATCTTTAACGAAATTATCGAAACCGAAGCTAGCCAGCGTTATTTCATTTCCAGTTAGGTGACAGCTTAAGCGTATTAAAATAACGGTCAATTTCAACGCTTCCAATTAAACAAGGCCAAAGTATCTTTTAAACTTTATTTGAAGAAGTTTTCAGATTTTTCAATTTTATTTAGATATTTTCAACCGTGGACGTGTTCAGTGCTGTTGTGAAGAATTAATTTTTTTAACAGTACTTAACAAACGTAACTTATTTAACAAAATGTAAAACCAGGGATGATTCTATCACACGACAAAGTAGGATGAAAACAATCAGCCAGTAAGAATATTGCCGAATGATGTACCGAGCGATGTGTGTGTATTAGGGTACAAACACAGTGAGCGCGAAGCGAACTGCGAAGCGAAATATTCATTCACCGGATGAATTTCGCAAGTTCGTTTTTGAAGGCCGGCCACAGTGTACGCGAATTGCGAAGCGGTTCAACACTGAAAAAAACCTTCGGAGTTTTGCAAAAATTAATCACTTGTGAAAAAATCTTTACAAATTAATTAGCAGAATCAAAGCTGTGAGCGAGGGATACGTACCGAGCCAAAAAAATTAATCCGTGTTAATTCCTAAAAACCACGTTAATTCCGGAAAACCGTGGAAAAAAAACCTTGCGCGTTCTAGGACCTCAGGGATTATGAAAAGGAATCTTAAGGTCATGAATACTCGGTGCCTGGACTTTCTGAGTACGTCGAAGAATAGATTTTTGACACCCAAATCTTATATGGCGGCTTCAGCCTAACACCAAAATGCTTCAAATGACTGAAAATCGCATAAAACAAGCATAATGTGGATATTAGGTGAGAAGAATCAATTAGAAAAAGTCGAAATTTGCAGTCCGACACTATGAAACGCCATCTTGAAATCCAATGCGGTAGATTTCGCTCAACTTTTAAATATTTGAAATAACTGAAAATCGCAAGAAAAAAAAATCTACCAAAACTATGACAAAAATATAACAAAATAATGAAAAAAAAATTTACAATATAATAACAACAAAAATTACGAAACGCTGACAAAACTTTTAAAGAAATATGGCAAAGGTGACAAAAATATTACAACAATATGATAAAAATATACCAAATCTATGATAAATTAGACATTAAAATGGCAAAGCCTTGACCAAATTTTAAAAAAATCTTACAAAAATTAATAAAATTGACATAACAAAAAATTAACAATAATTCCAAAACTCGAAATAAAAACTTTTACAAATATTTGACAACATTATGGAAAATATGAAAATTGAAATAATTATATGACAAATTTAATAACTAATCAAAATTTAAAAATATGACAAAACTTTGCAATAAAATAACATAAATCTGGCGATACTATGACAAAAATCTTACAAATGTAATAAAAATATATGTATAAAAGCTATGAAAAAAATATGATAAAAATGTAACAAAACTACGATAAAAAAAAACAAAATTATGACAAACAGTTGACAAAGGTTGATATAGTACTGTAAGATTTTTGTCATTTTATTTTAATTTTTTTCATAATTTTGTCATGTTTTCATTTGTCGTATTTTTGTCATAGTTCTGTCAGATTTTTCGATCATTTGATTGTATGTTTTTTTTAATAGATTTGTCTTTTTTCGTTCGATTATAGTAGTTTTACAACTTCTCTTCATACTGAAAGTCTTATCCAGTACAACTGCATTCGATGATTACTCTTGTATTTGAACTCTCGGACATTGGCTTAGGAGGGAACTAACTTGCCAACTGAGTTACACATATCACAAGCCCATATATTTGTATAGATTGTGGCATTTTTTCGTCGTATTTGCGATATATTTTTAATATGTTCATCATTATATGTTCGGATTTGTCATTTTTTTTCAATTTTGTGATTTTTATGTCGTATTTGTCATAATTTTGTCATTTTTCTTACATATATTTGAAAGTATTTTGTTATATTTCTCATTTTTCATAGTTTTGTCGGATTATTGTCATTATTTTTGAAAAAAAATTTTGCCATATTTTTTTCAGAACTTTGTCATATTCTGCCCATTTGCCTTATTTATTATCAGATTTTGTGATTTTATTGTAAATTTGTTGTTTTTATTTTGTCATTTTTGTAAATTTGTTGTCAAATATTGATCCTTATATTAGTTCTGTCAGGTCATTTTATTGTCAAATTTTCATTATAATTTTGTCATAATTTTTTTTTCTCATTTGTCATAGTTTTGCCATTTCTGTGAATTTTTTCTCATATTTTTGTCTAACTTTGTAATATTTGTCATATTTTTGGCATAATTATTTAACCACATTTGGCGTGTTTTATTCAAAGTTTTGTCATTTTGTCACTATTTTTTTGTCATATTTTTGTCATATTTTTAAATTTTAGTAATAGTTATTCATATTTTCCCACAGTTTTGTTATATTTTTGTCAATATTACTTTAGTTTTATAACACTTGTCATATTTTTGTTTATTCATTTCAGTGCTTTTTTGCAGTTTTCTCAAAAAATTTGTTTGTAATTTTTCATTTACTTTTTGATCCCTTTTACTCATTTATTTCTTATATTGTGGATGAACCATACGATTTTCAGTTATATATTGCATTTTGAATTAAGCGGAAACCGCCATCTTTGATTTCAAAATGGCGTCGGACAGCCAAATTCGACGTGATTCGACTTCTACTTATTGAGTACTTTAATCCAATACCCATATTGTGGGAGTTTCATGTGCTTTTCAGTCACTTCCAGCATTTTAAAGTTGAGTGGAAGGAACCATATTGGATTTCAAGATGGCGTCGGATAACAAATTTCAACTTCTATCCGTTCAACCTCTTCACCCTATACACATATTGTGGGGCTTTCATGCCACCGGTCGTTTATTGCCAGTTAGAATTTGTTTCAATTGAAAAAGACTGAAACCGCGTTTTTTCGAAAATTCGCGCTAAAAAACCGTACATTTTTCATTACCAACATAGAAACGGCAATGATAATTGAATAAATAAACTTTTGAAAAAGATTTTTTGGATAAATCATTTTACGATAAAAAATATCCGAGAGAATATTTTCAGTGTATGTCCGGATGAACAGGATGAACTCGCGCGATTCAGCCGGGTCTTCGCACGAAAATTCGCTTGCACTGTGGCCGGTCGATGTTTTTTTCAACGTGTTTCAATGAGAAGCGGTTTTTCGCGCGAATTGGAAATTCGCTTCGCACTTCGCTTCGCGCTCACTGTGAATTCGACTTTAGAATGCATCAAATGACCCGACTTTTATGCACTGCATGTTAAAATTAATCCTTTTGTCTAGTACAAGATATCATGTAAAATTTGGGCCAGATCGGATCACGGGAAGGAGTCGCTCAACGACACTGAAGTTTGTATGGGATTTTGAGACATTTGGTTCGGGAGAAACATGAAAACCCAGTTTTTCATCAATAACTTCAATTCCCTTCGGCCGATTTCTTTTGAATACGGGTTTTTCAAAGACTAAATTATGACTAATGTTTCATCCGAAGACTGCATTTCGATTAGAGTTGAGATAAAGAAGTTATGAGGCTTCTAAAATGGGCTTACTTTTTTATGGGTGGTATTCATCTTTGTAAATGAAGCGCTAATATGTTTGACCGCCCCTACTCATTAACATTGATGAATACCGTCCTTAAAAAAAGTTAGTTCATTTTTGAAGCCTAATAACATTTTCATCTTAACTGTTATCGAAATGCAGTCTTCAGATGTAATGTTTGACATAGTTTAGGCTTTAGAAAAACCGTATTGAATAGAAATCGGCACAGAGATTTGCTAAATAAGCATTGGATTTTTGCAACCTCTTCTATGGGTGTAGGTTAGACTGCCCCAAATTTGTATGGGAAATTCAAAAACTGTGAAATGTTATGCGCTGCAGGCTAAAATTGATCCTAGTCCTAGTACAAGATTTCATGCCAAATTTAGGCCAGAACGGATCACGGGAAGGGATCGCTCAACGAGCCTGAAGTTTGTATGGGATTTCGAGACATTTTGTTCGGGAGAAACATGAAAAACCAGTTTTTTATCAATAACTTTGGTCCCCGTCGGCCGATTTCTTTCAAAAACGGGTTTTCTTAAAGCCTAAACTATGACAAATATTTCATCCGAAGACTGCATTTCGATAAAAGTTGAGATAAAAAAGATATAAGGCTTCAAAAATGGGCTAACTTTTTTAAGGATGGTATTCATCACTGTTAATGAGTCGGGGCAGTCGAACATATCGACGCCTCATTAACAGTGATGAATACCACCATCGAAAAATTTAGCCCCTTTTTGAAGCCTAATAACTTTTTTATCATAACTCTTATCGAAATGCAGTCTTCAGATGAAATATTTGTCATAGTTTAGGCTTTAAGAAAACCCGTTTTTGAAAGAAATCGGCCGACAGGAACAACATTTATTGATAAAAAACTGGTTTTTCACGTTTCTCCCGAACAAAATGTCTCAAAATCCCATACAAACTCCAGACTCGTTGAGCGACCCCTTCCCGTGATACGATCTGGCCCAAATTTGGCATGGGATCTTGTACTTGACCTAGGATCAAATTTAGCCTGCAGCGCATAACTTTTTCAAAAGTCGGGTCATTTGGGGCAGTCTAGTGTAGGTGCAAAGAATCTAAAACTGATTTTGACAAACTTGAGACGCTTAATCTATGTCACATGTTTTTTTTTAAGTCTAGTGTTCCGATTGTTCAATTTTGAGAAGAAAATATTCATTCAAATTTTTTTCGTTTTTTTGAGTAAATCGGAGAATACTCCTAAGCTTACTTAAATTAAAGGTTTGAAATGCAGAAGTTCTTGTTTATTTTTCACAGTTTTGTGAATGTGGTTTAAGGAAATTTTAAAGAAATTTTGAATCAAAAGGAATTTCAGCAATTTTTTTAAAGCTTAAGTCGAAGGGTTTTACGGTCTTTCAAAAAGTGGTTAAATTTTTTTTTAATTTTGTACACACCCTGTTCGATAAATATTGGCACATGTGCCAAACTCGAAGGGTTTTTTGATACCACATCTAACATTTTCCGCTTTTACAGGACTAATATTACACGCAGAGAAAACTTGGATTTTTAAACAAATCAAAACTGACTTTGATTCAAAACATTCAGTTTTTTTTAATCAAACTACTGTTTTTTTTTATGAATCAATGAATTATCGTTCTGATTCAAATGAATAATTTTTGAAAGAAAGAATTAATTTTTTGAACTGAATAATTTTGGACTTTGATTTAAAAATTTTTTTTTTGATTCAAAAGAAATGTGTTCAATTGCATATTACTATTGAAACAAAGTAAGTTTTCTTTCAACCAAAGACAAATGTTTTCAACAGAAAGGAATAGTTTTTTAAAATTAAAACTTTAAACTTAGAAAATATTTTGGATTGAGAAAGAACCGAATTTCGGCCGTGTAAAAAATCAAAACTAGTGAATCAGAGATAGCTATTTAGAAGGTTTCAGGATGACGAATGGTCAGTGTGTGTTAATTAGTTGATTAAAAAGTGAATATTTAAGATTTTAAATAAACTTTTGCATTGTTTCAGGACCACGGCTGATTCCGCCCCAAATCCAGCGGTCCGATCTTCAGCGATCACCATTTGGATGACCACTAAAGCTAGCAACCTGAGTTGCTTTCAGAAGTTTATTGAGCGGCCCAAGAAGAATGCCCTCAGGCCAAAATTAGGACCGGATGGTTCAATTATAGTGAACCAATGTTTGTGTTAAGTTTGTGAATAAAAATGTATTAAAGATGAAAATTCATTGATTTTATTATTCAAAATTCCTAATAGGAATTTAGAATCATCACTGATTGAATAAACTCGAAATTGATAAATTTAAAAAAAATTCTAAATGTCATATCTCCAAAGCTAGAGGTGATAGACCAAATCTGACAATTCAGAACACCATATTCTTCAAAAAATCAGGTTTCAGCGCTAGATTTACGAAAGGCCTGGCTGGTTTTCTTCTTTCTCCTCTTGAATCCTGTGAACATGACCTATATCAAGGAAAATGATTGTAGTAGCTTGATACATCGTAAGGGTTACATTTTTTTCGGAAAAATTGTTAAAATTATGGATTTAAACAAAAATTGTTGTGTTCGTTTTAAACCTTGTGTTAAATCAGGCACTAACAGTGCTCATTCTCTTTTCGAGCGTACCAGATTTTCGTGTCCCCAAGCCATATGGAAATTTGATTGTTCCCTTAATTCATAGTTGTCGCTAGTTATTGAAAAAAATATTATGGTGTTATTATCAGGCAAACTGGGTCCATGTATGTGCATGTGCGATTCATAGCCACTCTTGGTAATCGTGGATTGATCGGCCTGTGTTAGTACGAACAGATGTATGTACCTAATCAAATTCATTCCCGCTCTTCACTTCAATCAATAGAAAAAGAACGAAATTTCTTCAATAACTATTGAGATTTTGTGCAAAAAGAACAACCTAAAATTTGAAATTTAATCACAGAACCATCAGTAGATTTGAACAAATGTGACTAATATAGGAACATATTATTTTTAAGTTTCGAAAACAATGCGCAAGCAATGAAAGGTGATTCGTGTGATTGCACACTTGATTTCGGTAGGTTGCTATCTCCAAAATGCTCTATAAATTAGGAGACCGAAATCGCAAAAAAACCTAGGAAATAAAACAAAAACACGCACAAAATCCGAACCAACAACTACTACTCTGACTACTTTATACCTCGAATCACACCAGCACCAGACCGAAGCCATAACATTATACCTAATCATTCTCTCTTGGCTGATGTTTTATTTTTTTTCGCTGTTGGTTTATTCGTCGTCGTTCAACTAGCCAAGTTTTTAATGGCTCGGAGACTGCCTAAAACAACAACATGGGCCAGGGCAGGGGAAGTAGGAACTAACTTCAAATAGGTACCTATTTAGCTTGAGTATGCGGTGTGGTCGCGAGGAACTAAGAAGGACCAGGTCAGGTTTTTCAGCACACTTTTATGATACCAAAACCCAAACCTCGTTGTCTGGTTCTGGGTTGTACGACTTTGGCCGTGAAGATTGGCAAATTATATCCAAATCTAGCTCCCGACTTCTAGCTATCGGAACTCAACGTTAATCGATTGGTTCTGTGGACGTGAAAAAAAGATTCAATATTAATTTCAGAAGAAAATTCTCCAACAACTCCTCGATCTGGTAGAAATCCTCCATGGAGTTCCGAGAATGGGTGTAATTCCCCAAATAGTCGTCTTCAGTTTTTTTTTTTGTTCAGAACTTGTTCTGTCCCCTCCCTTATTTAGCTATATCCCCCGCATCGATTGATCCATCAGCAACGAAACGAAACGAATAAAAAAAAAATCACCCGTTACCTTCTTCCTGCTCACGCTGCAAGTTAGTCGCAATAAGTCTCAGACTGAGGCGACTTCCTGTCTTTATGTAGCCCCAAAATCGACGACAGGTTCCGTAATCAACAAAGAAAATTCTTCATCTTCCTACCAGGAGCAGGCGATAGTGTGCGAATCGCACAGTGCGATAATCATCTCCAAGTCGTCCATTCAGGCGAACAAAATCTGCACTTCTGCTGACGACGAACGATGATGGTTCTTCTTCGATTCTGCCGTCCTCGCTCGGGAGGAGGTCTAGATTTTTCTTCACCACAAGCTCAACCCGAGTTACGAGTCCATCCTTTTCCGCGAGCTGTGCCGGACCCTGGCCCCAAAAACTACACTGCCCCGTTTTTCCCCGAAGATAATTTCCCAGATCTGGATCCACCGTAGCAGGGAACACAATCGAATCTTGAAAAATCGACACTTGAAAACGATATTTTTCACTGAGCGCACACACACCCGACGACCCTCGCGGTTAAGTTGGTTGGACGTGAATGATTTTTTGCTGCTTGAGCTGCTAATTTGCCTCGATAGGAACGGAACTGGTTGCCTTTATTATTTTTTCACGCAGAGAATGGGACCCATCCGTAGCGAGCAGGCGAGCTGTCGGTTTTTCTTTGTGTTTGTGCGAAAATGGAAAATTTCCTCCCTGAGCACCCCGTTCTTTTGGAAGTGTTGAGTTTTCTCTCTCGAGGACTCTCCGGATTGCACCAGTTTTTGTTTTGTTTTTCTCTCGTGAGAGACTGTTTTGAGCTTTTGACAGCTGATAAAAAATTTGACATTTCAATTTTGCACAGTTAGCTGATAACTACTTGATTTTGGAACTGAATTACCCTAATTTAAAGTCTGCGCAAATTACACGAGATTCGATCGTTATAAAATTTTAGACATTCTCGAGATACGAGAAGGAAGCAACCCGAATCTCTCGACGCTCAAATGTTCCTGATGTGATGAAGTTCAAAGAATTTTTTCGTGTGCTCAGAAGCTCGAACAATCCCAAGACAGAAATCACGGTTTTGAATGACCGATGTTTTCTTTTTTTACCGCTCTTTGTCGTTCGTGTTTGCATTTGAAAGTTAAAAAAGTTCTAAAGATAATGCGAAAAACGAAAATAACAGAAAAACAACGAAATTTGTTACATATGATTATTTTGTTGATTATTATTGATACGATAAGAGCATATTCGCAAACAGTTTATTATTAACCCATTCCCCCATAAAAGATTATTAAGCGTGAATAAAAACTGCAAAAGAAAAACAAAACACTGGAGCAAAACACGGTGCAGAAATCCGCAACTGCAGGAAAAATATTCATCCAGGAGTCTGTCAGGCATCGGAGCATTCAGGACTTGACATCGGTCAACATTTGTATTGCCAAAAATTGGCTAAAAAAGAAGCCTCATTCCGTTGTTGGCAACATTGCGCTTCCGGAAGACGGCGCAGAAAAAGTTAAGAAGTGAAAGTGCGCCATTGGTGAGAAACACCGCCCCCCGGAAAAAATCATCTTTTCTCGGCCAGAGCCACAGGTAAGCGGCATTGATCACCTCGGACGCAACCCTTCATTAAAAGGAAGCATTCTTCCAGTGGCATCTCGCCGACAGCCATCCAAGGAACCGGGAAATCCCAGAATCGGGTAGGGCTAAGGACGACCGGGAACGCACAGCGGCTCAAAACGAGGAAAAAGGTAAGAGCAATCAAACGGGCTTCAGCTCTACAAACCCCTCAAGAAAGGCGTTTTTTATTCTAGTCGCCAAGCCACCAATCCAGCGCCACACAATCCGGTCGCTCTCAGCCCGGAAAGCGTACGAAGCGCAAGGAACCGTGCCGGTACATACGGAACAAAGAGCCGACAGGTAAGCCGAGGCAGATGACCACCGACACGACCGATTCTAATTAAGATGTCGTTTCAGTTTCGACCGGCGTGTTTGCCTATCAGCCCCGTCCAAATCCGAGGCCAAGAAACAGGCGAAGGAAGAAGAGCCATTAAAAGGGGTCAGGTGTATACTGTAAGTACTGACAATGCGCATTGAAAAGAGCTCATGCCTGACTAGATTTTGTGACCCCACAGGACCCCTTTTTGTAACAGGGCAGAAGGTCCTTGCTGCGATCCATCCCGTGAAGAAACTTTATTCCGGTGGCAACGAGAAAATCGAGCTAGAAAGCAGCGAAACTCTACGTTTACGTTTGCTGAGGCTTTTCTTTTGTTCGCCATTTCCATAGCTCAGCAATTGGCGAGTGCATCCGAACATAAAGCCGGGTACCACTTCCGGGTCAGCAGGCACGTGGTTTGAATGGTCCTTGGCAGAAGGTCCTTGTAGATATCCATCCGAGTAAGGCCGATCATTCAGGAACAATTTAATTCGGTGACATCCAGGGCCGTCGATCAGGATTGCGTATTGCATTTTCCGTTTACGTCGCTCAGCAGTGGGCGAGCGGTTCCGAACATCTCTTCCGGTTCTGGCCATTCAAGCAGGAACAGTTTGTTCCGGGAACATCCGGAAAATCCAGCCGGCAAGGAGCGAATTCCTACAGTCACGTGGTTTGCAGCTAGGTGTCGTCGAGTGGCATTGCACTATTGTTTATCGCCCGGAGCAGAAGCGTTTCTTGGCGGGCATCATATCTTTCATCGAATCGCAGCTAATTTACTGCTGGATTTGCGATCAATTTTGCATGCGATTCGCATTCAGGAACCATCCTCGCTGGGAGAACCGGATAGGCGCGACACTACCGTCTGTGAGTCTTTTCGGTAGTCGGACCGGAAGTTCAATCACTCAGAAGCAGGATTTTGAATCCACCCGTGGATTTATCCGAGCAGTGGAGGGGGAGCTTCTGTTTCCACCGCCGTTCGAAGATTGGTCAGCAGATGACAAGCGTGAGGAGGTGTTTCCGGGAATTCTGTGGCGCGAGTCAACCCGAATACAAAAATACTGTTACCAAACAGTCACTATAATAGTTATAAAACTATTCGGGACAGCGTAAAATAACTTTTAGAAAACGATATCTGACATCGTAAAAAACATTCCACTAATTGTGAATTCCAAAACGACGGTCTGTGGAATATGGCGTTAAGTTATGTTACTGTTTAAAACTGTTAAAACAATTGTATGGAGAAACTGTTCTGCAAACAGTTGAGATAAAGTTCAAAAACCGCTCAGGGAAAACATATTCTTGCCATCAAACTGTTTATGTTAGAGTCATTCTTAAAGTTCACTTGTAACTGAACATTTACAGTAATAATTATAAAACGATCTGATATGACGTTCTTCCAACATTATGCGTACCGTATTCTGAATCGTATACGGGAATGGAGCACGCACACATACAAAAAAATTCTCATTTTTGTGAAAAATAAAAAGTGGCGATTTTTAGATTTTATAAATCTTTATTTTATCAACTTTAATTATGTACACCATACTATCGACCTGATATTTGAAAAATATAATTACCCATCAACTTTCAACCAACACCGGGGTTGAAACAGTGGTGGAATGGAAAAAGATCCTCCTGCAGCGGCGGGTGCGCAATTTAGAACCATGTCTTTGCCGTCTTTATACCCTCTCGACTCGGACTGATATCTTCTTATCGCTCCTTCACCAGGACGAGGTCTAATTTCCGACACACGTTGGATCAGCTGCTGGATCCCGAAGTCAGGATTGCTCCTTCCAGAGTGAAATTGCTCCTCCAGCTCCTCCAGCGGATATGTTTCTGAAATAAAAAAAAACCTTTCTAAAATTTGTTGATGTTGATATTTGTATGTGGAATTTACCTGTTACAAACATCGCTGGCTTTTTTCTTGTCTGTCCTGCGATAATCACGACGGCTACCGATTCCCTTCAGTCGACAGCCAAACGGTGGAGATTTGCTGCTGGAACGGCACACAGGACTTCTTGGGGGAACGCGCGCGGAAAACGTTTGTTGTTTTTTATGTTGTCGGCAGGGATGCCAACGAGACTGATTTATAAGTATTGTACTAATATGAAATAAAAATGTGAAAATAAAAAAGAGTAATTAGTAGCTATTAGAAACAGGTTAATTTCAAGGACATAGAGTATAAAACTTTTATAGAAAACTTATTAAACGAAAGTAGAGGTGATATCACAGGTGATATTCCCTAAACTCAAACAATAATGAGTTCTACATAGTTGGGTTAATTTTTATTTCATCTTTTTATCGCATCATGAGAGGAAAGTCTTCAAAAAGATCAAACCTAAATAATCTTTGTTCGTTAAAAAGGTTAGAATATATAGATGTGTGAATTAAGCATATTTAAGAAACAAAAAGTTTTTTTTAAGGAAGCGATATTAAACTCAACTAAAAGCTTATTGTGGATAGCATGGTGTGTAAAATCTAGAACAATATCATAAGCTTTATAAGAAATTGTAACTTTGTATCTAACATTTGACCACCATGCACTATAATGCTGCTTGTTATCGACTCAATAATCGAAAAAAAAAATTGTTTCGTTCAAAAGATTTTTCTTAAATCTGTGCTGAGTTTATTTTTTTCAAATCGTCTGGCATCTCTGACCAGCATTTTGGTTATTTTTGACATGAGTTTGAGAGACGTCATGAACGCTTTGCGTTATGATTCGAGAACAGTTTTACGTCTATTAATAAAATTGAAGTAAATCGTTAAACCATTCATTCACCTTTCCAGATACCATCACTTATTCACAATGACGTTAATTTTAAACTCTTATCGTTTTCGAAGTAAAGTTTAAAATAATAGCTACGTTTACAGAGACAATCACTTTTTCTGGAGCCGTAGATGTATCGTAGTGACTATTTGAAATACAGTTTTTTAGTATGCGGGAAGCGTCAGCCGGAAGATACCGCGATCCGCGGTGTGAGTGCAGCGTGTGGAATAAAAGTGTACTGGTTTGCCTCGACGGACGGTCGAATAGCAAATCGCAGCGCCAGCGTGGTGCTGATCAGCGGAATATCCGGTCCGCGCCCCTAAGGTTGGACATCTGGTCGGACAAGGAAGGACAGGGATCCCCTGGGTCCGCAGGAATCAGTTTCGTCGTCGTCGAGCGCCACAGCCAAAACAATCTGAGCATGCATCGGGTCGGAAGCGAGCGTCGCTCAAGGAATCCCGAACATGGGCACAACAGCATGCAGCAATAATTGATGTAAGTCGCTTTTTTCATTATCTTTATGGGAAGGGATAAAATGGGTAACTTTGGAAGTTGGCAACCCTAAATAAAGTTGCACACTATGTCTGTTTGCTAAATTTCGGATTTCATTTATTTGTGGCACCGACCACGAGAAGCCTCCATAATAAATTGTTAAAAAAAAACCAAGAATGACAAAAAAAAAAGTTGATAAAATTGATGAAAAGACAAAAATGTTTAAAAAAACAAAGATGACGGGTCTCTTTTGGCAATAAATGAAGAAAAAAAATGACAAAAAGAGAGAAACTTAAAAAAACTTACAACAAAGCAACAGGTCTCAAGGTAAATGTCGGAAAACTTTGCAGCAGCCTTATGGCTGACTGCAATCCAGATGGCCATCGAATAAAATAAGAACTATACCAAAAAGTTCGTAGCAGCGTAGTCTAGCCTCAGAAATTATAAATGTCGACGAGCGCCTTGACTAACATCAAGTGAAACTTTTCATGGGGAAGTGGCTGTGGGATATATCTGTTCAGTTATTCAAGATGATTAACTGAAACATGCTCTAATATTCCTGCATTCAGGGGTATCCAAATAGTCTGTAACTTGCCTCGCGTTTATTTCGGGCAAATTCAAGTTACCTACTAGAGAACTCAAAACTGTGTTAATTAACAGAGCGACCTCATCAACTCTGTATTGGGTTGTTTAGTGGGTAGCTTGAGGTTACCCAAGAACTGTCAACCATGCGATCTTGACATCCCTAGTTCTTTTCAAAGAATCTGAACTGCGCAACCTGCACTCCTTCCACTCAATTGCCCTTGCTTTTTACGTGTTTTTGTTTTGTTGTTTTCATTAAAAAAAAAATCGATGCGTCTGACAACTCGACGTACGCAAAATCCATTTTAGTTGGTAAAATTTATACTGGAGAAAAAATTTAGATTAAAATACAAATCACAGCATCATGAGTACTTCAGCAACGGTAATTGATTAGATATTAGAGGTAAAAACAAATTGATGATATCGAAATTCTTTCAGGTACCCTTACTGGACGACACCGTCCCATTTGGTGACGAGGACGAAATGAACGCAAATGGAGCACCCAAAAGACTGAGGTTTAGAATTTCTTAAAATATATTCTCAAATAACTTACCTCCTGATTTCAGTCACCCGTACGTGACCTTCTTCCACGTGTTCTTCCGGGGGGCTGCCTTGGTGACCTACATGTTCTGCGGAGTGTTTACCACATCGTTCATCAAATCTTTTCTGATGGTGGTGTTCTGGCTGTCGGCGGATTTCTATCTCGTCAAAAATCTGAGCGGCAGGTTGCTCGTTGGGATGCGCTGGTGGAACTACGTCGATGACGATGGTCGTTCGCATTGGGTGTTCGAATCGAAGAAAGGTGTTGACAACTATGAGGCCCGCATTAATCCCCATGAATCGCGGATATTTTGGACGGCCTTGGTGGTTTGTCCGCTGCTGTGGGGTTTGTTTTTCGTGGTGGCCCTGTTTGGGTTCAACTTCAGATGGATGGTAAGGTTTCACGCTTTCGGCATAAATGAAACATATGAAATTGATTGTATATTTTTGTCAGCTTCTAGTCATGATTGCGCTATCACTGAACGGTGCCAATCTGTACGGTTACATCAAATGTAATTTCGGGGCCGGTGCCAATCTGAGTACGACAACGACCGATTTCGTCAAGAGTCAGGTGCTTAAGAATGCTGTTAGTTTAATGACGCAACCCACTGGATCTGGAACGTCAAATTCGTCCGCCCCAAAGCAAAACATCACTGTAGCTTAAGACATTTCACCAAACTATCTGACTGTTCGTGTATTTATTGCAGTATAGTATGTATCCTGCCTGAATAAAAAGATGGCTTTGCATTCCTTTGTCTAAAATAAACGCTGAATGTCTTTTATATGTCCTCTTTAATAAATCAATTGCATCTAATGGCGTATTTTTTTTTGATTCCGGATTTGGCTCTGGAACCGTCAGAATAAAAAAGCAAGTTTCGGGTTTCGAGTTATTCCATACGTAGGTGTTCGTGAGAACGAGCGCAATGTTTACATGCAGCTGTCATTTTTTTCTCCCTTCTGGATTTCTTCATTCGGTTCTTCACATCCGGATTGCCGTTTTTCGTGTCCGGATTGCACTGGACTGCAGATAGTACGATTTTGCTTGGCTGAGAGGTTCAAAATCGCGGCAATAATCATTTGCCCGTTCATTATTTCAACTGTTTTGTTTTCAGCCAAAAACAGCTGTTTAATGTTTTGACAACAACGTTGAGAGTATTGGTGAACTTCTCGCAAAACTGACTTTTTTCTCAGGGCGACTCCGTCCCTTTTTCGAGCGAACCTAGGTTGCCTCTCGAGCAATAAATGAGCACGATGACAGCAGTTAGAGCGAACCTAGGTTGCCTCTAGTTTGCCTCCAGGTGAAAAAAAAATACGGTATAATTTAGTTTCCAATTCGTTATCTGGATAGGTCTAAACTATGACGCGGTCAGGTTTAAATAAGTCAATTTCTTTAAAAGTCAACAATTTTATCATAAATTGCCGTTGAATTCTTGAATGTTCAGATGTCATCTTATGACTATCTTATCTCATCAAATATTGAACATATTTGATATACGACGCTTCATGCTTGGTCACCCTAAACGATGACGTCATAGTGAAACCTTGTTGAAAACCTTCCCCTTATTGAATAAACAACCCCCCACAACAAGCCCTATCATCGCCGTCCGCTCACCACCACAAAAAAGATTGCTCCAGGTGAGGCTCGAACTCACAACCCCGGCATTGCTCATCATCACAGTTACTGCTCTATAAGTACCGTGCGCTAACCAATTGCGCCACTGGAGCTGATGTGTGCCAGGCCCGCTAAGGTCCGTTTAGAATCCGGGGCAGCCGTCTTCCCGTCCGTCGTCCACCTTCCGCACGCGGCACCCGTGCCAGTCGGTGCAGTTTCCGGTAAAATAAATGAACGTGTGAAAGGCTTCTACTTCCACAAAACCCGTTCACCTCGATTTTGGAAGCAAATGCGATTCTCCTCTACCTGCTAATGCAAACTGCGTAAAAGACAAGCAACGCACCACAAATAGCACGAGCTGCCATTTTAATTTGATTGGAAAATTCAACATTTTCATAGAATTTGCCAGCAACATGGTCACGCAAAGAAAATCTTTCGGCAACATAGATCATGGATAAAAATTATGTAACAATTTTATCCCAAATGAAGTTGTGCATCTTCTGATATTTTCAATGCAAAACGAACACACCGCTTTCAACACATCAATATTTTTTTTTGAAAACAAAATAAGTTACTGAATTCCCAAAACACTTCTTAAAACAAATATTTTATATCCATGGGCCGTTGTTAAAGCAATAAAGAGCAAACAATTACAAACACAGTATTTGGAAGCTGGAATAATTACTTTGAACAACTAATTAATGATGGAGTTCCATCCAATCCGTGTGATACCTAAATCTAAAAACAAAACCCGCCAGCCAGCAGCAACTTCGAACAAACTTTGAGCTGAGAGAAGAAAAATTCACATGAAAAAAAAACGGCGGCCTTATTTCGAAAACATAAATTATGATATCCCTGTCTTGCATATTGTAGTACATACTCGGGTGCATACAGCTACTCTTCCCCCGCAAGCAGCATTTTGCAAGTTTATCTCCTTCTCACTCTGTTGTTCGAGAGCGAAGCACGCACGTTTTTCACTGTTCATGTTCCATACTCTTTTCTCTTCGATAGGGATCCTTGATGCTTCAATTTAAAAAATATATAATAATTTTTTTTATAAAAAATTCAATGAAATTCAATAGTTTGATCGTAAAAAATTTTATTTTGGAAAATTTAACTTCCAAATCCGCACTTAAAATATTTAAAATTATGCTGAACTACCCTATCGGGTGCTCTATTTTATCGACAATTCTAAAAATAGACTTGACGAAACTGGTGTTGCCAGTTTTGAGTCGAAAGTTGAATGTGTCCGAAAATAAGTTGCACTGAGAAGCGTTGAATCCAAAAAACAGCGTACCGTAAATATTTTTTCACTTTAAATAAAATATCGAAATTTTCCTTTTAAATTGATAGAAGTTTTTACTCTGTTGTGTTGTGAGCCTACTTGGTTGAATGATTCAACTGAATCAAAGCAATCGAAAGATTCCTTTTAATTCAACCACGGTAAATGAAAAGTTCATATACCGGTATTTCGATAGCAAAGAGGTAGTAAGTTTCTATCGCAAGAAGGTAGTAACAAATCACTAAAAAAAAAAGATGTAAATGACACTGTAACTTTTTTGTCATTATTGCTATTTTTTTTATTCTTACCACTTTCGTTATTTTTGTAATTTTTGCCATTTTTGTAATATTATCATTCTAGCCAGTTATTTCATTTTTGAACTCCTTGTAGTTTTTTCATTTCTTACACATTTATTTAATTTTTTTTTGTAATTTCTTTCGTAATAACTGTAATTTTTTGTCATTTTGGGAGTTTTTGTTATTTTTGGCATTTTTTGTCACTCTATTTGTCATTCATGTCATTTTTGTAATTTTTGTCATTTTTGTAAATTTTGTACCTTATTGTTTTTGTTATTATAATTTTTTAATTTAAATTTTGTCATAGTTGTTAGTTTTTTTTTCTTTACCGACAGTTTTCGTCATTTCATCAGTTTTGTAATTTTTTTAAATAAAAAATTAAAAAAAAAAATGAAACAAGACTTCGAGTGACACAAATTTCACTAGTAAAAAGTGTCGCTACCCGCATAGTCAAATACGATATGCTGAATCTTCAGTATTATTCGGTTCTGATTACATTAATAGTTACGTTTCACATTGCGTTTTGGCTAAATGTGCCTTCGCTAGAACGGATAAAATATCATTCTTGAAAGATACGATTAATACTTTGAATAAATGGATGATTATTGCAACACGCCGAAATGATAAAAAAAAATTTTGGAAAGATTAGATTAATCATCTCGGGAATAAAAAGATTATTTTTGCAACGCGCATCGAATTTTCTGCTGTCACGTCAATAAACGTGGCCAAGCGCGCATAAGCTTTTCCTTTTGTGTTCCGGAATTGTGGGAGGTAGCTTTTGAACCCTCCGAAGACTACGCGGAAGCATTCGGGGATGACGACCAGACGACAGGTACTGATGAAGGTAAGTGAAAACCTCTTTATTTAGAAGAAAGTGTTGATTAATTGATTTTATTTTTGCGCACCGATAGATTCCGAGGAAATGCGGATACCGGAAAATTGTGAAAAGCACTGCAAACTGGAACATCCAGAAGGTGCAACGGTTCTTGAACATCTGGAAGATTATGGCGCGGCCGATGGACGGCTACGGCTGCAGATGACCACGAGACCAAACCGGAAAAATCTCAGCGGAGGAAGACGATAGCGGCCGGATAGGTGGCCGGAAAAAGATACGATGTGTAACCAACAGCACCACCAGCCAGTTTCCCGGTTGATGTACCTCCCCGTCACCGAAGAATAATAAGGCGCAGCAGCACACGTTATCTTCGCGCATGGAGTGTTTTTTTTTTTTTTAAATAAAATTAAAATTTTCGGAAGGTGTAAAATAATTCATGAATAAATAAACGAAATTTTGTTTCGTAATTGTTATCTTTTAATCAAAACTACACGAAATGCTGTATCGTTTTTTTTCTTATGAGACGATCATTTAGTAAAGATTCCACATATGATCCACTCGTTTCAAAACGAGTAGAAAAAAGCAAAAAAATTGAATGGTTACTCTACTTAACGACCCGTTCCCTGTATCGTAAAGTGCGTCCAAACGATTCCATTTCATGAAAAAATGATAAGCCTTATCTTACATTTATAATCCAAAACTATACAAGTAATCTTTTGGATGTCTTGGGAAGAAGATAATGGGAATAGTCATTGTATAATACTGATTCATGCGGGTAGTAAAACTGTCGCTATTCGTTTTGGTGCTATACACATATAATAAATATGACAATTCGATAGATGTTTTGTGATTCTAGTCATTTTAATAAATTTTATCAATTGCATAGTTTTTGACATTAAACCTAACGACCTAATGAAAACAAACTCTAGATTTGTGTTTAATTTTTGCCAAATCGATGTTGAATTTCTTTAATTCTTTCATTGCCACTCTAATATTCGTCTTATCACGAATCACGCGTGAGTCGGAGTTTGTTTTTTCGTGCAGCTGAACCAAACCCTTGATGAAAAGTGACGTTTTTTAACGAAAGTATGGACAAAACAAGACACAAAACAAACTGCCAAGAAGAAATGACGAACGAAAAGTTTTTGCGACAACACGACATCGCAGTCGCGTAAATTTTCATCATCGAAATAAAATTTCAGCTTTTGGATCTCAATTATTGCTTTTATGTTTAGTAGAATCTCGTTACCTTTGTGATTGAAAAAGTATATTTTATATAAAGTTATATATGTCGTTAAGTATAAATGTGATTCAAAATTCAAAGCGCCCGATCGGAGCTGTGAATGAAAATTATGCTGCAATGTAATAGCGGCAGTGTAATTGAGGTGAAGAAAAATTTTCATGGATGATTCAAATAATCTCAGCACCGTTCAAAATGCAATGACTTCGAATAATACATCGTCGTCGAGCGGAACAAACATCGTTGGAAGCAGCAGCAGCAACCCCAGTCAAAATTCACCCTCCACTTCCGGTTTGGCAATTGCACCAGTATCAGCAGCAGCAGCACCTCCACAGGCACCACCACCGGTAGGGAATCAAACCCTCAATAGTAGTAATATCAGTACTAGCACTTCCGGCGGAGACAGTTCTTCCACATCCTTTTCGTCTGTCGGATCTTCGGCACCTCAGCTGCAACCGAGTGCTGCTTCCTCTCCGGTGGTCATTGGTTTGGTTCTGGGGGAGGGAAGTGGCAGTCCATCTTCGTTAAATTTAAGTACATCTCCCTGCTGCACCACCACTGCCAATCTCGCCACACCTTCCCCGTCTTCGGTGCTCCGCAGCAGTTCGGCCACCTCGAATATCACTATCAACTCTGGCGGCACTGATAAGTCGGACGATAATCTCGACTCGTGCAGCAAGTCCAGTGATAGTTGTAATTTAGTCGCCGTCGGGGAAGCCACAAGCCAGCTAACCGGGGCCAGCTCTCAGAAATCATCATCCGCCAAGTCGCAAAAGAATCTCGCCGAACGGGCCAAGAAGACGCCCTGGTATAATGCTATTTATCCATCGTACAAGGCGCGCACCGAAGAGTTCAAGAAGCTGTTCCGCGAAGTAGCGGCCGCAACCGGGGACGATGAGCGCCTGATTGTGGACTACAGCTGCGCTATCCAGAAGGACATCCTGGTGCACGGACGGCTGTACGTCAGCCAGAACTATCTGTGCTTCCACGCCAACATCATCGTGTGGGAGACTCGGCTCTCGATCCGCTGGAAGGACGTCACCTCGATTACTAAGGAAAAGACAGCCCGGGTCATCCCGAACGCCATACTGGTCTGTACCGAGAATGAGAAGCACTTTCTCACCTCGTTCACATCGCGCGACAAGACGTATCTGATGCTCTTTCGAGTGTGGCAGAATGCGTTGATGGACAAACCAATCAATCCACAGGTGAGTTTAGCGAGTAGGTTAAAGCTTGACAAAAGCTAGAAAAAACGAAGACGACCACGAATACATGATATGATGTCGTTTAACGGTCGCCCATAAAACTGTATGACAGGGCGCTTTGTTTGGAATTATCTTGCACGAGCACTTGTGTTTGTGTATCTGGTAGAATTCGTTTCAGGTGTTCGTTGATTCACACCTATCAACTTCAACACTTCTTATCTGAGTTATCAGTAGCAATCAGTTGGCTACGGGGGACTTCCTAACTGTTTAATGTGTGTTCTGCCTTTAATGATATCTAAACTGTGAATATTTGACCTAGTGTTCTATTTGTTTGTTTCGTTCACCAATATCTCAAACATCCATTTTACTTGTGCTTAGTGATTTCTAGGAACAACTAACTGGACTGGAAACTAACGAAAACTAAGAACAATCATCCATAGCTCGACAACACCATATACCGCCTTACTTTTTGTTGATATAATTGATTGACCCTCATCCATTGACGAGGAGACTGTTCCGTTTGCTTTTCAACTCTTTCTTTACGGCGAAACGGCTATCTAAGTCTGATGTCATGCTGAAGCAACTAGCAACGCAACGCAACGTTCCAATAAGATTGCGTTGCAACGCATTGGTATGTCATGCTGGCGCGGCCTGTGACCTTGAAATTCCCTACAAATCATCACTTCTCTACATCTGATAATGCTTTGAATCGTCTCCTTTCTTTCGGGAGCCATCAAAAACTCATCAAATCACGACCCGGACTGCAAGAATGCCAAAATTTGAACCGACAAGATTCCTTGATTTTTTTGCCGGAACTAAGAATTCATGAAAATTTTCTCTCCGATTAAGATATTTTTTAGTTTATTATCACAAGTTCGGACAGATCTTCGTACGTGTGCTTAAAACCCGGAATCACTGCTTCAAATCGAGAAAAAAACAATATTCCTATTGGATTTCCTACTAGTCGCGCTACAAAACACATTGGCATCAGATTGGTCGCACTATACAAAGCGACGAATATGACAGGTCTGCGCGATTTCCATGGAGATCAAATGAGAGCTGGTTAGTCGTGTGAACGTTGCGTTGTAGGTCGCGTTGCTAGTTGCTTCAGCATGACATCAGCCTAAGTGATTTTTCTATCGATGCTGGCGTTCGTAAATTAAACAAACTCTATGCAAAAGCATTGGAAGGTGATTTGACAACTACCAAAACAATCGATGCAACACCCAAAAAATCAATTTACGAACACGCCGTTAGTAGCGAATAACCACAATCATGCAGCAACACACCAATGATGTTTCTGTGAAGTGAAGCTCAAAAATCATAAGAGGATAGCTTAAAATCCTATACGCATAATTCTTATTGTTAACATTGTTGTATGTTCTGTGTAATCTAAATCAAGATTCATTTGCTTAGAATACACATGAAATAAGGGGCTAAACAATTTCTTTTTCAGTACTGTTTTCGGTTGTAGTTTATTCACAATTTCAACTATTTGAAGCCAATATACTGCTGCTCAGTTACATAACTTGAGGCTTCTACCCGTTTTTCGCCTTTATGTATGCAATCTAAGAAGAATTAGTAGTGTACTGAATAATCCTATTTTTTTTTTATTTGCGGAGTTCTGATTTTTGACAAAAACTACCTGGCATTTCTGCTCTTGCCCGACGTCACATCTTTTTAGAAAGTTTCATTCTAGCGATGCATAAATTCGATGGTGACTACGGTTGCCAAAATAGCAGAAAATCTATATTTTATTTTTGCGCAAATTGTCACAGATCATCCAAACCAAAAAGGGGGCTATAACGTTTTTTCGGAACTACAAAAATTATGCTTTCGACAGCTTATGTACTATGCATACTAATACATATCCCTCTGCGTCCAGGAACTTTGGCAGTGGGTACACACTTGTTATGGCGACCAGCTGGGACTGACCAGCGACGACGAAGACTACATCGATCCGTACGAGAAGGACAACCGTGGCGAAGACGGTAGTATTAATAGCAGCATTTTTAAGCAACAATCTTCGGAGGACATTCCAAACAGCAAGGAGCATAACAACAATACATCGCAATCGGACGAACCAACCGGACCATCGATCATTCTGGGTGGAGAGGAAGGAACCATGGTGTTCGCAGCAACAAAAGAGACGGGGACGAAGTCCTCGAAGAAGAGCGCGCTGGCTAAGGCCGCCTTCGTGGGAGCCGAGGGTAGCCTTTCAACTACCGGAGAACTTCTGCCGACGGACATGTCCGACTCGACGGAATCCGAACCGGAAGAGGAATTTTTCGCCGGGGTAGAGTGCAATTCGTTGCACTCGGGACGACAACTGGTGCACACCATACTACCCATCAACGTGGACATCTTGTTTGAATTACTGTTTTCAAAATCTAAATTTTTGACCGAGTTCCACAATACTCGCAAAACGACCGACATGATCCATGGCGAGTGGAAGCTGAACAAGGATGGTTTAAAGGAGCGAGT
This sequence comes from Uranotaenia lowii, assembly GCF_029784155.1. Lineage (NCBI taxonomy): Eukaryota > Metazoa > Arthropoda > Insecta > Diptera > Culicidae > Uranotaenia > Uranotaenia lowii. Next base: position 9,103,665 of record NC_073691.1, read on the forward strand.
AGTTAGTTTAACCATTGCCATCACTCAGACCATTGGACCACGCAGTGCACAAGTAACGGAGACCCAGTTAATGAGGGATTGCAGCAAACCGGGCCAGCTGTACTCGATCGATGTGAATGCGGTCCAAGGGGGGATTCCGTATGCGGATAGTTTTTACGTTACCCAACACTATTGTATGTCCCGGACCAAGGATGACCACACGGTCCTATCGGTACACGCGCAAATTCATTACAAAAAGAATATTTTCGGATTCGTTAGGGGTTTTATCGAGAAAAATACCTGGGTTGGGCTGGAAGATTTCTACAATGCCCTGTTGCGTAATCTCCAAAGTGAATACTGTATTCCACCAGCTAAAGCCAAGAGTAGACGGTCTCGCAAATCCAACGCTTCCCAGCATGCGAAAGTTCTCGAAGAACCGATCCCTCGCAGCAGCATACCCTACATTCACCCTACGGTCGCACCAGTCAATTCCCCCAAACCCAACACATATTCGCACACCTTCTTCTCGTGGTTCGTGGTGATCCTACTGATAATCCTGCTATCCATCAACGTGGCTCTCTATCTCAAACTGCACACGTTGGAGGGAGAAAACGAGAACCTGTTCCGCGATTCGGCGGCTGCGAAGGCGGCCTTCAACCAAAAAATTCTACAGAATCCCCCGCAAACGCATGCCGACTGGTTAGCCCTACTCCATCAGCAGGAGACCAAACACGCCCAGGAAATGATAAAGTGGCAGCAGATCCTAGGGACCGTCACCGATCTGCTGCGCAAGGTGAGCAGCATTTGTGAGAATATTCCGAAAAACGTTACCTATTACGATGACACACAGCCACACGCCACTGTTAGCAAAACTGATGAACTGTAGAGGGTATAGAAAGGTACAAGGCAAACATATAGAGAGTATATAATAATAATTATAAACTGTAAAACAAAAAGAAAATCCAAAATTATATTAACTTAAAGTTAGATTTGGCCTGGTTCACGCACTGCTGAAATATCATTAGTAGTACAATAACGCAAACGAAAAATATTGGTTGTTATTTTATCATTATCCGAAAGATCTGAGTTCATTAATTGTAGAAAAAGGGGACAACCGAAGCAAGAGAATGTACAAAATAAGTCAATTCTCGTTCCTTCTTATCTACCAAAAAATAGCCTGGCAAAAAGATCGATGACTAATAGCATGTCGTCCACTTGAATTTCAGTCCACGAGATAAGATAATAGGAAACAACGACGTTGATTTTCTATCGGTTTTCTTTTTCTGTTGAGTTCAATAATTGAAAACGCCCAATTCCGTTTTACTTCTTCTGAAATGGGATGAGTAAACCCAATAAGAGGCTTAAAATCCCAAATAAAACAACAAACAAAACTTCATCTGCGTTTTACGTCTACGTCTCAAATCGAAGAAATATGAAAAACAGAAAAATTTATTTCACTGAATCGTTGTGTTTAGATTTTTCTTCTCTTGAATTTGTGAATTCAAACTAGAACTAAATTTTAAAAATTCGTTATTTCAACTACAGTAATTCGAATTAAAATTAAGCATGAAAAAACTTCCAATCTAGATAAAACTGATCTTCTGACAACTCTTTAATGGTAATTGATTAATTTCACCACAAAAAAAGGTGCATTCAATCCAATTTGAAGAGATTTTGGAAAAAAAATTTAGCTTTGAAAGACAAAATAACAAAAAGGTACCTCACTAAAAAAACAAAGAAAAAAAACTTACAAAAAAAAAAACATGAAAATCCTACACGCAGAAAAATATATTTTGAAAACAATAAGATTTCGGTCGAAAATAATAAAAATTTTGGTTGGGAAAATGCACAAATATATTTTCGATATTTTGACTTTGACTGAAAATATCGATTTAATTTAAACTTATCGTTTGATTGGAAATGAAATACACCCTTTTTAAAAATGAATCAAAATTTCTATCGAAATAAATATTTTTTTGGGTAAAACGAATAATACATTTTGGGATCAAGAGAATAAATACCCAGTTCAAAATAACAACAGTTTCAAGGTTCGGAATAGATGATTTAAAAGCAATTAAAATGAAAGCAGAAAATTTTGGTTTCAAGTTCATTTTATTAGTTTAAGGGATTTTCGGAATTTATGAAAAAACATCGAAATTAAAACTTTGTAATTTTATTTATTTCGTCGTTTTTCATTTATTCTTCTTGGAACTGCTAGGTACATGCATGAAAACGATGAGCTCACTCGTATTGCCTGCTTCAGGAGAGAACCGTTCTGCGCAGTGGAATTGCTAGTGTGCGATCTTCGAGCTGGCTAGTCCAATGCTGTCCAACGCATCTTTTTAAGCCTTATCAGACTCCGGCCAGCAATGGTACGCTTCCAGCCGCCTTGTTCTTCTCTACCGGTGAGAATTAACGGCGATGGCAAACCTGGGGGCGAAAAGAAAATTGTTTTTTAACTTAATTCACGAACAGCAAAAACTACTAGATTTAATTTACCTGGAATTCTGCTGCCTTCTGGAAAAAAAATTCCGCAAACCCCTTTGTGGTAATGGTAGGAACTTCCTGCAAAGATGGGGAATGCAATAATCCCACATTTTAGGGCCCGTCTGCCGTTCATCTGTCTGAAAATGAATGTGTAATAAAAAATTGAAATCTTTATTTACGTTAAAATTACAAACATCTTACCGTAACCAAAGTAAAAGGTTCCTTCAGGAATGCGGACCAAACCTCCAGTACCATTCCTCTTTTAATTTGAAAAAAAAAACAAACAATTTTCCCGCGCACTTTTTTTTCTTTTTTAACTTTACGTTTTAAAGTCACACGGTAATAAAAACAAACTTTATTTCGTTTTAAAACCAACCAGATTTCAAATGAAAGTAATGAAAAATCTGAGTGTATGAATAACAATATTTTTCTTTTATTTGAATTCAGCTTTTTTGTGAAAACTATCGAAAAATCTGCATTGATAGTATAAAATTAAACAACAAAACGTTTTGTCGAAACCAACCCCCATTCTTTTTCTGCGTGTAAAGCACAAATAAAAAAACTAAAAGGACATAGATTTCAAAAGTTAATAAAAAAAGACAAAAGTGACAAAAATTACACATACTACAAGAATTACAAACAATTTAAAAATAATAAAATTTAACAAAATTACAAAAACGAGAAAAAATAAAAAAAAAATTAAAAAATGAAAAATTTCCCGCATACTAAAAAACTATAGCTTAAACAGTCTATACGAAACATCAACAGCTCTAGAAATAGTGATGGTCTCTGTGAAAGTAGCTGTAATATTAAACTTTACTTCGACAACGTTAAAAACGGAAAATGAACGTTCTTGTTGAAAAGTGATGGTATTTGGAAAGGTGAACGAATGGTGTCCACGATTAACTTCAAATTTTCTTGAATTGTTAAAATTATCCCGAACCGTTACCCATAGCGTTCATGTCTTCTGTCAAACCAACGTCAAAAATGGCCGAAATGCGAATCAGTCATGCCAGATGATTTTGCAAGAAATCAGTACACATTTATTAAATCTTTAATATTTTTTATACACGTATACAAAAAGAAGTTTCTCTTGAAAACGCCTGCATGCATTGGTACTCTATTCTTGATTCAACTGAGCATTCCAAAATAATTCTTTAGTTCTGTTTAACATGTCGTATACATTAACAAAAAATGGTATGTTAATCATTATATTAATTCTTCATTCAAAAATAAATTACATCAAAATCTATAAGTTTTTAAAAAAATTAAACCTTAGGGACCTGTTAGTAATTCACCTTCAAGTCCTCATCGATTCCCTCCATTATTTTATCTTCGCCTGAGGTGTGAATAGCAAGATTCACGGAGAATCTCTTAAACATGAAAGTAGATCTGTGTGGAAATTGGAGTGAAGCTGTTTGTTTCTCTATTTGACTCTTGCGAGCCAGCTCATCGCCAACAACGATTTTCAAAAATAAACAAAATCTCAATAAAAGAAAAGTTCTAATTAAAAAATATCGATAAAACTGGCACCACGGCCTGCTGGGGCTGAACGGCGCGGACTTTGCTAGTGCAGTTTTTTTTCGCGGTTTGCTTTTCAATAATTGCCTTCAAAATTACGGCTACAACCCGATCTACCGATCCGGAAAAACATCCGTTTAAACAGCTGGTGGCGTAACCGTGAACATATAACCGGTTGGAATTGTTGGCAGCGAAGCGAGCCTCCGACAGTCGGATATTACGGGGAAATCAAAATGTGTCGGATGAACTTTCCTCCTGCCGTAACCAACCTAAAAATCCGTAAGTAATAATTGTTTCAATATAGTTTATCAATTTTAATGGCAATAAATTTATTTCAGCTTCCCGAACGTTCATCATCCGGGCGACGACGGTGATTTCCGAACATCTGGTAGCTCTACAACGAAAGTATTTGTTTTTCTGTACTGGTGGTGAAGCGTACCCTGATAGAATTATCGAAATATAAGACGCTAAGAGCAAGTTCACTGGTTGAGATGGAGATAGAAATTTTGAAGGTTTACAACACATCACAACACATTTGCCGTACACCGGTGTTGGGAAAATCTGATATTCGAACAGTTTCGCGCTGCAAAATTTGTATCGTATAACACTTTTTGGCCGAGGGTGATAGAAAAACACGATGTTTTACAACACCGAACCGAGTGATACAGTCGGCGTTGCAATACAGTATTCGTGCATGAAACGCTTCGGTGCTGCCATCTTTCTTATGCTCAAAACCTTAGTTGAGGGGAAAATAAAGGAAATTGACCAATTTCAGGATTTTAACATAAAGTGATATTTTCTTTTGTAAACAATTCTCTTATCACTTAAATTGATACGAATTACAAAGAAGATAATCAACTCTTTAAAACCTACAGCCAATTTTTGTCATGCCCTTGCCAATTGAATTGGCTATCATACATTTCGAGGCGCAGAGATGCCAAAAAGCTGGGTAAAAAAAATTTGTTTGTTTGAGCGGTTTTCGGGAGTAGGAGTTTCATTTTTTTATTTGAAAAATGTTATTCCGTCGGAATGTCCGGTATCAAAGTTTTAACGTCGCCTTTAATGGTCCATCATCTTTAGAAAACGGAACCCTCGCTGTTAATTCGTCGAGTGTCAATCATATCAAACGCAAATTATTTTATAATTAAACCCCATATTCCAAATTTTAGGTTGTGCTGCCGGAATGCAGAAAATGAGCACTTTTTTAAAAGATTTGTAAGCGTTTATGAAAAAAAAATCGTGCCGGAACCAAACAAAATCAACAAAGCTTTTGTTTCATAGATGAGACATGCTCAGTTGAGTGAAACCTGTATACTTATCCAATGCAAAACTCTCTCAACAACTTAGAAAAAGTTTTAAGAATGGTATTAGCACTACTATTTCAATAAAGTGAATTTGATTTCAATTTTTAAACGATCAATTCGAAATAGGAAAAATAGTAAAAATACTGAACAGCAAATGCACTTGGCATCGCTGGTTGCCCCCAATTTTATACCTTCGTTTTCTATCACACCGGTGGACGGCCAACATTTTTGATCTTTTTTTCACGATACAAAAATTCCCATCTGTGCTACAGCTATCAAAATTCCTACCACTTTTTCCCAACACCATTGGACTTGCTCTAACTTGTTCCAGATACTCATCGTAATGTAAGTAAAAAAATAATAAAGATGAAGTGAAAATAAATCGAATTGATATTTACTATCCGAAAATTTCCAAAAATTTTCCATCATTGTGTATGTGTGTGTGTAAGCGCCATTCAGCACGGTTCTGGATAACATTATAAAAGGACGCTATATCAAATCGTTCGACAACTGTTATCGTTACTGTTTAGCTAAAAGATGACTGTAAGAAATCCTGTATGACGTTATCGTCTCCACCATAAAATAAACAGTAATCTTAGTACAAACGGTTTGTACAATAATCATTCCGATTTCCGTAACAGTTCGATTAACGGTTTGATAAATCGTTTAAAATATGCCTACACATGTTCATTCTAGAAACAGTTCAATGTCCTGAAAACGTTATTCATAAGCGTTTTATAAACCACACCCTAACTGTTCCTAGAACAGTGTCTCCATATAGAGGTTTTAATAGTTTTAAACAGTAACATAACTTAACGCCATATTCAACAGACCGTCGTTTTGGAATTCAAGATGAGTGGAATGTTTTTTATGGTTTCAGATATCATTTTCTAAACGTTTTTTTACTCTGTCTCTAATCGTTTTATAACTACTACAGGAACTGTTATGTTACAATATTTTCGTATTCGGGTTTACATTTTTGTATTTTTTGTTATTCCAGTTATTCTATGTTTTTTTCTCGAATTTTTGTAATTTTGTGTAATAATCAACAGAATTTCATTTTGAAAGATAATAATGGGTGGTATGAAAAAAACTTAGTAATTGCTTTTGCTAAACTGAATCGAGCAGTCGAGCAGTCGCTTAAAGCAATTGCTTCGGTTGTTATGAATAAAGTTTTTTTGACAGCTGTTTTCTCAGTCAGGAGCTTTTACTTTTAGAACAAGCTAGTTTGGTATGAATAAAGCTCAAATCTGAAGCAATTGCTCGACAAATCTCATAGCAATTGCTTTATTTTCTAAGCATGCTCGGTAGCAGACTTTTCCAATAAAAAATTCTTTAATAACGTCATGAACTTATCAAATTAGCAATATTTAACTTCAAAACAATTCAAAAAGGTATTTTCAACATGGATAAAGAAAAGTCAAAGTGATAACCCAACTTTTTTCATATTCCTGTCGTTGTATAAAATAATTCGTCTAAGATGACAATAAACAAATCAATTGGTAAATATTTCAAATTAAAAAAAAACCGGCTATAGTGGAAGAAGTCCCAATTGGCTCAAAGTAAGAAATAAATTGTAATAATTTAAAACATTATACAGATCTCTCATTTTTATATAATTTTTTATAATCCTAAGATTAAAAAAAAAATCTGAATTAAAATGCGCGCCTATTGCCTATTTTTTTCATACAGCGGATTATCCCGATCCGAATACATGTGGGTGAGCTTATGATAAATATTAAAGTTAGGCCATTTTTTGTTTGACAATATTCGAATATGTATTAATTTTTCTTTAAACATCAACATACGAGCACGCATTAACAACAAATTCCGTTCGTTCGTACACCCACCACCCGCTTCGTCGACTTCAAGGCTACTTTAGCCGTACTTTTCAATTTTCTGATCGTCTTCTTTCATTTTACTTTAGAAAACTTCAGATTCTGCTGGTTGGATAGCTCTATTTTTCGAAGCAAAAGCTATGTTCTAAGACTTTAGTACACATCCGCTAAGCAAATGTTTATTCATACCAAACTAAGCAAATGCTTTGGACTTTTGCTTTGATTGATTTCGAGCTAAGTAAAAGCTACCGAAGCAATTGCTAAACCTTATTCATACCACTTATTCGTCTAAGATGACAATAACCAAATCAATTAGTAAATATTTCAAATTAAAAAAAAAATCCGGCTATAGTGGAAGAAGTCCCAATTGGCTCAAAGTAAGAAGTAAATTGTAATAATTTAAAACATTATAAAGATCTCTCATTTTTTTATTTATTTTTTTTATTATTCTTAGATTAAAAAAAAAAAATCTAAATTAAAATGCGCGCCTATTGCCTATTTTTGATACATCGGATTATCCCGATCCAAATACATGTGGGAGAGCTTATGATAAATATTAAAGTTAGGCCATTTTTTGTTTGACAATATTCGAATATGTATATATTCATTTTTCTTTTAACATCAACATATAAGCACGCATTAACAAAAAAAATCCGTTCGTTCTTACACCCACCACCCGCTTCGTCGAATTCAAGGCTACTTTAGCCGTACTTTTCAATTTTCTGATCGTCTTCTTTCATTTTACTTTAGAAAACTTCAGATTCTGCTGGTTGGATAGCTCTATTTTTCGAAGCAAAAGCTATGTTCTAAGACTTTAGTACACATCTGCTAAGCAAATGTTTATTCATACCAAACTAAGCAAATGCTTTGGACTTTTGCTTTGATTGATTTCGAGCTAAGTAAAAGCTACCGAAGCAATTGCTAAACCTTATTCATACCACTAAATATAACGAAATATTCATGTGCTGCGTGTGTATTATTTCAATTATTTCTTTCTTTGAATGAATGAAAATCTCTCAATATTATTTTGTAATTTCTTTATTTCAAACGACTTATACCTTGACACCTTAATAAAGAGCCAAACTCGTTTTGTGTGTTTACAATTGTTTGCTTGAGTTTAGATCATCACTTTTTGAAGAAAACAGAAAATAGACATGGGAAATATGAAAATTAAATGAATCAAAGACGAAGATCAATAGCTTTTATAGGAACATCGCTTTATTGAAAACGGTTGATTCAAATTCGTTACGATTTTTGTTGATATTTAGTGGTATGAATAAGGTTTAGCAATTGCTTCGGTAGCTTTTACTTTGCTCGAAATCAAGCAAAGCAAAAGCCCAAAGCATTTGCTTAGTTTGGTATGAATAAACGTTTGCTTAGCAGATGTGTACTAAAGTCTTAGAACATACACTGTAAATTTTTGCCTCGATTTCCAGCAAAAAAAATTGCTGGAAACGTTCAGCAATCCAAATTTTTGCTGAAAACCAGCAATCGGTTTTCGAATTGCTGGATTTTTCAGCATTCGGTTATGTGCTAGTCATTTTTGCTGAAAAATCAGCAATCGGTTTTCAAATTGCTGGACTTTCCAGCAATTGATCTAGTTTGCTGGAAAATCAGCAATCGAGTTGTCAATTTGGAGTTTGGTTTTGTTTCGTACGCTGAAGTAAGGTGAGATTCTATTTTACGAATTTAGGTTAAATTAATATAATTATTTTATTTTCCTCTATATTCTAGCAACCAGGCATCAAGTCAAGGGTAAGTTTTTATTGTACAGGTAGATATTCCATAGAAGACACTAATCAAATCTATTTTTACAGGTGGCGGATGATCAACATTTTGGCACAAAGCGGCCACCCCAGAGCCGGTGTTAGAAAGTTGTGAAAAAAAGTTTTTTTGGAAAATAAATTAATCCCTTATTGAAAATGGGAGAAAATAGTTGTTTTTATTGCTTATTATATGCACAGCCAATATTAAACTTTAATTTTGAATTTAAATATAAATTGCATACTAAATACTGCCGGTTGTGTTGAAAGAAATAGCTGGTTTCCAGCAATCTGGATTGCTGATTTTCCAGCAATTTGAATTGCTGGAAACCAGCATTAACGTTTGCTGTTTTTTCCAGCAATTGAAATTGCTGGAAATTTTGCTGGAAAGTCAGCGGGACAAAAACCAGCAAAATTTTGCTGGTTTCCAGCAAAAAAAAATTTGCTGTGTAGCTTTTGCTTCGAAAAAAGAGCTATCCAACCAGCAGAATCTTAAATTTTCTAAAGTAAAATGAAAGAAGACGATCAAAAAATTGAAAAGTACGGCTAAAATAGTCATGAAATCGACGGTGCGGGTGGTGGGTGTAAGAACGATCGGAAAAATTTAAGTCAATACATGCTCGTATGTTGATGTTTAAAGAAAATTGAATATTGTCAAACAAAAAAAGGCCTAGCTTTTTAACATTTATCATAAGCTCTCCCACACGTTTTCGGATCGGGATAATCCGATATATAAAAAAAAATAGGCAATAGGCGCGCATCTTAACTTAGATGTTTTTTTTTTTATCTTTGAATTATAAAAAAAATCATATAAATTCGGGAGATCTGAATTATGTTTTAAATTATTACAACTTTCTTCCAACTTCAAGCCGATTGGGACTTCTTCCACTGTAGCCGGATTTTTTTAATTTGAAATATTTACTAATTGATTTGTTTTGTTTCATCTTAGACGAATCATTTCATTCAACGACAGGAATATGAAAAAAGTTGGGTTATCACTTCGACTGTTCTTCATCTATGTTGAAAATGCCTTTTTAAATTGTATTGAAATGTAATATTGCTAATTTTATAAATTCATGACGTTGTTGAAGAATTTGTTTATTGGAAAAGTCTGCTACCAAGCATGCTTAGAAAATAAAGTAATTGCTAGGAGATTTCTAAAGCGATTGCTTCATATTTGGGCTTTATTCATACCGAACTAGCTTGTTCTAAAAGTAAAAGCTCCTGACTGAGAAAACAGCTGTCAGAAAAAACTTTATTCATATCAACCGAAGCAATTGCTGTCTGCGACTGCTCGAATGCTCGATTTAGTTTAGCAAAAGCAATTGCTAGGGGTTTTTCATATCACCTATTGACCGTTCCACTTTCCAAGCGTTCTATTTACGCGGCGCTTCCCTGCGCGTCATCGAAAAGCGTCGCGTCGCACCGACATTGAAATTCTGACAACGCGTCAGCTTCCGGTTCAGACCGCTGTCAAAGCTCCATCTTTCTTTTCTGATTCGTGCTGTGCAAGAAGTAGGTGTTGTGGGAAACTTTGTGGCCGAAAATCGGCCGTATATCCGGCGTTTGTTGGTGTTTTTCACTCGTTGATCGATAGTTTGGTTTAGTGGATTATGGAAGGGTTTGGTTTGAGTCAAGTGAATTCGAAATGAAGTGCTTTAGCCGCTAGTAATTACCCTGTTGGTGCTCCTGTTTTCATGTTTTGAAATGCTATAGGAAAATCTTTACAAGAAGGACCGGAAGGTGACGATGGTAGCCTTTCTAAAACGATAATTGCCTAGCGGCTGAAAAACACCCAAACGCTTCTTTTCCAGACCCTGATTGAAGTTCATCACTAATAATGAATTTTGTTTACATTTTAGCCGCAAGAAGATGCAGTTGCATATCCGTGGTCTGAACACTCGCGTCCTGGACGCTGAGCCCCAGGAAACCATCAATGAAATCAAGGTAAATTGACCTTTTCCCAAACGATTATCAAATCACGAATGTCTGAACAACAGTTTTGAATTACTAATAGATAAAAAAATATGCATTGGACAGCAGAATCATTCGCCCATCCCTCAATGGCATAGATTCCCTAGAACCATTGCTAGAGTACAGTCACTGACCGTTTGACCGGTTGTCCTCGTCGCCCGTTTCGGTGGAGGTGGCCGGCTGGTAGAAAGTCAGGACATTTGAACGCTAACCCCCCTAGTAAATTAACGATCAAACAAAGCAAATATATACCAAACCGGATTTGTCGCACATCCAAAGTTGGCCTTTCGGTTTAAGAATATTTGCCAGAGTACAATTTCCAGGTGAAAATTCCCAACTCGGGTCCTGCTAGAAAGCTTTCAGGAATGGACACGACTTTAATTTTCCCCACAGTTGATTTTTTTAGATAACTCCACAAACATTTCGTGAAATTGCGAAAAGCAAATTATAAAAACAACCTATATAAGTATCGATCGGCAGATTAACAGGGAAAGGATTCAAATAAATTCGTTTTGAATCTACATTACTGATAATAACTGCTAGAGTAATTTTACAAAGCGAGTCTTGAGACCTTCGTTTTCTTTTCCAAATTGAAAACGCAAGGGAGCGTAAGATTTGCACATTCGAACATTATTATTCAACACCAACGAGAAATTATTCAAACTGTGAAACACCGTTTAAGCAGTTACATTTGGCCCGATCTTTGCTCTAAAAACGAATAGCAAACGGATCTCTAAAGTAACTGCGAGAGTAAAATTCATCCACTATGACTTGTTCGGGCCTTTGCCATCGAACGGATGAGTTTCACGCGTTGAGACAGTTGCACTTTTGAATGGTTTGGATGATTTCTCTTTGTGCACAAACATTACAATTCTAAATATGAAAAAAAAAACTCTGAAACTTATTGGTCCAGTACCACTCATCATAGCTCATAAATATTTTTGCGAAAATTGAACTTGAATTTATTTGACAGATACGCAGTTACATTTGGCCCGATCTTTGTTCGAAAAACGAATAGCAAACAGATCTCTAAAGTAACTGCCAGAGTAAAATTCAACCACTATGACTTGTTCGGACCCTAAACCATAGGACGGATGAGGTTCAAGCGTTGAGACAAATCCACCTAGGAAAACATTAAAAACGATTAAAGATAATTTACGGCAGTTTCCAGCGGACGATACCTTCTATGAGAATAGAACCACAAATAGGTATCGGTCCTCCTCATTCTAGTGCTCTGCCAATAGCAAACCTTCGAATTGTGAGAATCGTACTGCCCCGATCGTTGTGGGTAGTCCGAGGTTAAGTTATTCGAACATGCTTAAAAAGAAACAAAAATGGTATCAAAACTGTTGCGAGAGACATTCGTACAACATACAGCAGATTCCAGCGGAACTTACGTTCACCCCTATGGCGTTTGTATCCTCCTTTAAAATCTGCTAGATTAAAGAAACCACAATGGAATAATGAGACTTGAATCGTCCTTTTGTCAAAGTGATGGCGATTCGAGGTGCTTGATTCCCGACAGACTCCCCTTCGTTAAAAAAATCTTGGTTCTAAATAATTCCCTCCCATTCCACAGCTCAAGCTTGCATCGCTGGAATGTATCGAGGACCACCAGCAGTTGGTGCTGTCCTGCCAGGGCATGATCCTGAACGGCGATTCGCCCGTGTCGGCCCTCAGCTCCGTCGAGTTGGACCTCACAGTACCACTGCTTGGTGGTAAGGTGCACGGTTCGCTGGCTCGTGCAGGTAAGGTCAAGGGCCAGACGCCCAAGATCGAAAAGAAGGAAAAGAAGAAGAAGAAGACCGGCCGTGCTAAGCGGCGCATCCAGTACAATCGCAACTTCAACAACGTGGTGCAGGCCTTCGGTCGCCGACGAGGCCCCAACGCCAACTCGACGTAAGTTGTTGGTCTGACAGCTGAGCGGAGATTCTTTTACGTTTACGTTTCCAACTATGAGCGTAGGAAGAGAGAGAGGGGAGGGATGCTAA